>NC_045439.1:12695111-12717681 GCF_002776525.5 Piliocolobus tephrosceles | reverse complement strand
GTACATATGCACAAACCCATACAAACATGTACCTACACACACACATGCACACACAGGCACATCCACATAAACAAACGTACAAATCCACACACACAAACAATATACACATACATGCAGACACATGTACATATGCACAAATCCACACACACAACATATACACATACACACATGTCCCTACACACATATGCACGCACACACGTGCATATGTGTACACACATACATATGAATACACATATGCATGCACATGCCTATATACATATATCCCCACATTCATATACACACACACTCAGCGTTGCATGATAAGACTCCTCTGTAGACCTCGGACTTCCCCGAACCTGGGTCAAGAAGCTGAAAACCGCCTTTCTGAGCCTCAAGGGTGTCACCATGAGAAGCAGCAGCCCCACGTCCAGCCTCCATCGTCCAGGCGGTGGGAGACAGGTGTATGGCAGATGAGTGTCATCACCTGCCAGTGGGACCCACTGTCTGGGCCATCCCCTGGCATCACCTGTCTGACCGCCTCTGCTGAACTTGGCGGAACTGGCGCCTGTGCATTTCTCATGCTTGCATCCTCCCCTGGGAGCTGTGGGCTGAGGGGAGCAGAGCGAGCTCCGCCGGGGGAGGGCCTCCTCACAGGTGTGACTCTCTCTCCCCTTCAGCACCGCTCTGCAGCCTGGGATTTGTTCTAGGGCAGAGCCCTTCCCAGCCCGGATGCTGAAGAAAGGATTGCAGGGTAACGCACAGAGCCCTGGACAGGGGACCTCCAAGGTAGCTCAGGCCTCGGTGACTGTCCTTCAAGCTGCCGAGATGCCAGAATCATGCTGGGGGGTGGAGATCCCTGCTGGGGATTCTGTGGGCAGAAGCGGCCCAGATGGTGTCTGTCTCACTGGAGGTCTGGGCACCCGCTTCCCTCAAACTCCAGCGACAATGCCTCTCTGCCACCCGCCTCTGTGCTGGGGATGAGGGGGCTGGGGAACACCTCTGGGTAGAGGGGCCTTCGGCTGAGGTCTGATGGGGGTTTTATACAGAACAGGTGGGCACAGGCAGACACATATGGGCATGCCTTTGCACACCAGCCCTAGGTCACATAACCTCCTTCACCTTGTCTTGCTGTCATAAAACCTCCCTTCACCTTGTCTTGATGTCACAAAAGGCCTTCACTGGTAATGGGAATACTCAAAGCCATCTGTTCCTCCTAGAGGCTGGGTTTCCAGGAGAGACCTGCCCTGATCTCCTGGGCGGTCATGCCCCACCAGGGCTCCCCTGCATCCTATGCTTCTCAGCTGTCCTGAGCCAGCCCAGCCCAGCCTGGTCACCTTGGGCACTACAGAAATGCCCAGCACTGCTTCAGGGGCTCCTGAAGCAAACAAGGAGGTTGAGAGGGTGTCTACCTCAGCGGTCCATCCCCCTCCCTGGACTCCCCAACCTCAGGCACAGGGCACCTCTCTTCACGGGCAAGATTCCTCCACAGGTGGCTCCACCTCCAGGGTCCTGTGGGTTTGGCTCATCTGAGTGCACAAAACGGACTCATATGGCCCAAGGACGCTGGCCTCGACCTGGTACCAGGTTGGCAGTCATCTGACCAGCAGTACACAAATGAACAGATTGCAGCAAATTAGGAGAGGAACTACGACAGCAAAGAACCAGGCGTTGAGGGAGAGAATAGCAGGAAGCCTGGTAGGCTGACAGGTCAGCGAGGTCCAGGGGGTGAGAAGGACCCTGCCATGAAAGGAGCAGGACAGAGCCAGGATGGAGGCCCATGCAGCTGGAGAGTCCAGAACGAGGGCAGAGAGGAGGAGAAAAACACCAGCAGGAGAGGTGGGGCAGGAGCCAGCCCCTGCAGGGTGCAGCTGGCAGGTGCAAGGTGTCTGGGTCTTATCCTGACTGCAGAGGTCGTCATCTGAGGGCTTCTTAAATGGGGGTTCCCATTTACCCTCACCCTGCCCCATGACCTTGACCCATCATGTCTGGAGAGATGAGTCCAGAGAGGCATGAATTTCTTGATGAGAAAAGAAAAAGGCCCTAAGAAGCAGGGATCCGTCTGGGTCTCCCATCAGCTGGTCCTGGGCACACCCTCAACCTGCTGAGCCTTCTGTCCATGACCGTCCACAGTGCACGGAGGCCTGGGCTCCATGTCCCCCACACCGACGACGCCAGCAGATGAAGCAGGCTCCTTCATCTGGGATTTTATCACCCATCATGGAAGATCGGTCTTTATGGGGGGACAAGTAAGTCCTAAGAAGCCTCTCAGCCCAGGGCAGATCAGGACCTCATGCTCCTGCCCCATGCTGGCCTGATCTCTTCCTGGATGGAGGATGTGGGTGTGATGGTGAGGACACTGCAGCTTCTGGAACTCCAAAGAGCCAAGCCCAAGACAGCGTAGAAGGTGGCATTCAGGCCCAGGGGAAGGCACACTGGCCAAGGAGTCAAAAGATTGAGTCTTGATTCTGGACTAAGCACAGGTGCGAGCTCCTTGAATCCAGCCCAGGTTCCAAAGGACGCTGGATGGTCTCTGAGCAGCCAAGGCCATGCATCAATGCCCAGCACTTGCCCTAAAGAGGCCCTTCCTTGGAGTATACTAACTTTGACCTGACTCATAGTACAACCAGGCATGGCGATTCTGGGTTGGGTTTGGTGCAGTGGGGAGAAGGAAGTGTTGCTACACGTATGCATATGAACAGCAGGGAGAGGTGAAAGATGGGAACCGCATTGAGACCCCACCTGGTCAAAAGGCTTTGGCCCATGAGATAGCCCTAATCTCAGGGCCCCAGGAATGTACCAAGATGCATTCAAGGTGGATTTCTTGCTCCTGGAAGTTTGTGGTGAGTTGAGGGTGGAAGAAGCGCTTCCACTCCTGTCCTGATTCCTGGTCCTCACTGCTGGCCTCTGGGCCTGGCCTACCTTTTCTTCCCCTTCCCCCTCCTTTGGCCCTGACTCTGCAGATCAGCTGAAGGCCAGAGCAGGCAACAAGGGAGAGAGGGCTGGGGTGGCACCTGGCACAGTAGGTGTGTCCTGCGGGGAGGAAGAAGAGGAGGTAGATGGCTGGGCTGCTCCACAGCATTCACAGCCTGGGATTGTGTCATGCACAGGTGGGAGAGAGGCTGTGTCACTCCGAAGCTTGGAGAGGGGACCACTGAGTCAGGGTACTTGCACTTGAGCTAGAGTGTGGAGAAGGGAGAGAACTGCAGGAGGCATACTGAAGAAATGGGGCTGGGAGGGCGGGGGCAGGAATGGCAGGGGGCTGGGAAAACTGAAACTGGTGAAGGGGTGAGGTCCAACACTTAAAATTGGGTGCATGCTATTTACACCAAAAGCAGACTATTTCACTCATCCAGATAGAGAAAAAAAGTGAGTTTACTGCAATTCTAAATAGAGTTTGTCAGTTTAAAAGGTGGACTCTGGCAAGTCTGTGGGAACAAGCCTCCATTCATACCACAGAAACCACCACTGAATAGTTACTATGTGCCAGGCATCGTGCCGGGCACCATCGGGAGAGAGATGAGTAAGACAAGATGACCAATCCCCATCTACCGTGTGCGCGCACAACCACTCATACACAAGTGTGTGGGCACACAAAAACTGACATACACCTACCTACAGCAGAAAGCAGAATTGTAAATTCAGGGAGAGCTATGACTCTAGCAGTTGGACAGGGAAGAGAGAGCTCTATACTCGTCCAGGATGACGTCTCAGAGGAGGTGGCATTTGAGTTGGGACTCCAGGGAGAAACAGCAAGGACTCAACTGGAAGAAGTAAGGGGAAGGACACTGACCAGAGAGTGCTCCAGGAGTGCTCAATGATCCAGGAGGAGGGCAGGAAACCTCTGGAACCTGAACCACTTCTCTCCCAAGGCCTCCAAGGCCTCTCAGTTCCCACATCAGTAAAACAAGAGATTGGCCCTTGACCATGAAGGTTCATTCTGGCTCAGACTCCATAGGAAACTCATTTCCACCCCTCCCTGGCATTCCAGGTGCCCCAGGTAACCAGATCTTCTTTATACGCCACACATTCAGTAAGAACTAACCTTTCTCTGGGCTATCCCAATGCTCCAAAAAGAGTGTAAATTCTGAAAAGAAAACTAATTTCACGGATTAACTTTCTATCGAGTCTATGATCCAGGAAAGATCTTGGGAAAAATATCCATGGAAGAATCAAGCTAAGGAGATGAGGGACTGGAGTTGGAGAAGGAGAGAACTGAGGGTAGCAGGTTCCCAGGGAGGAGCCGTGTTGGGATCATCCAGCTTGGAAGGGTGCTGGAGAGAACTATTGTAGGGTGACAACTGTGCAACAGGCTCAGAGACCCACAGTCCACCCAGAGAGGAGCACGGAGCCCCCAGGACAAAAATGCACTGTGTTGAGAGGAGGCATTGTTAACTCCAGGAAAGGAAATAGCATAGTACACTATGTGGCTCAGCTATGCACAATATGTTCTTTGTTACACTAAGGTAAGCACTGAATAGGCACAGAATCCCATACTGAACCCCATTCTAGGTGGAGAATGAGAAGAGGGGAAGTATGTTGTATGGCTGTACTGCAAGGGTGCTGGCCTTGGTATCTTCCATAGCAGAAAGTAATAGTGCTTAAAATGGAAAGAAAATTTAAATAGCAGTATACACATCACTTAGCATATGGAGAGAAATATCAGAAGAAACAGCTAACTGTTGAAAGTGGTTGCCTCTCAAGAATGAGACTTGGGGGAAGAGACAGGGGGCTGCTGTCTTTCTTAAGAGCCTTGGGAGTACATTTGACATTTTAAACCATAGTATGTCTATGTAATCCTTTGATAAAAAAAACTAAATTAAAAAGAGGGAATAAATGTGCAATGCCCTAGCCATACTTTTTAGTCATTAAGCTGTCTCAAAAGGCATGCACAACATGCCTAACTCTTTGGAGAGGATGCAACCTTCGTTCCTTTCTCTTTCTCTTCCCCATTACCCTGTATTTTTTTCTCTTCATAGTCTTTAAGATCACCTCATTTATTAATTTGCTGGTGTGTGTGCTTAATCTGCCTCCTCCAGCAGGAGGAGAACAGGCACTGTCTTGTTTCTTCTGCATCCTTTGTGCTTAGTTCCTAGTACACAGTAGATGCTCAATAAATGGATCAACACTAAACAGTCCTGTGCCAGTCAATGGGTTTTCTAAGGCACCATCAAAAAGACTTGAGCATTCAAAAGTGCTCGTTCTACTGAAAGTGGCTCAACCACAAACAGCTGATGAGGGCCAGAGTCCGGCAAGAAGTGATGCTTAGGCACATTCACGCACACTCAAGCCCATGTCCAGGAGGCAGCACGCTTATTTAAGGTTAGCAGTGAACGTCTGCAGGGTCAGCCAAATTGTACTGCAGCCTTGTATTGGTCTTTCCGCCAATTATACCTGTGAGAGGGAAATGTTTGTCCAATGGCTTCATGGCAATTGAGAACAGGCCCACGCCACGGATGGCCAATGGAGGCAAGGTGCTTTTCCTGTGCCGGTGTGGGCGTGTCTCCGTGGAGGGGGTGAGCATCATCTCCCCTCAACACAGGAGCTCTTCTCTGAGTGAAGGGTGTGGCTGTCAGAGAAGCTGTAAATACCACCCCAGGAAAATAGCCTCATTCCTGCAAGTGCACAGGCCTGTGGGGCTCCCCCAGCTGGAATCGGAGGTCTACTTGGGCAGTGGGTGCCTTGCCCCTTGGAGCTTTATCTTGATTACTCTCTGTGGTTATCGCTTGTTTTAAGTTTGTCTCCTGCCCTGGATGGACACTCGTGTTGTCTCTGCTCTTCTGCCTCTCCTCTGATTGTGATCCACAGTTCTTTGGGGGCAGTCTGGTCTGATTAATGCCTACTTCTTCTCTCGAAAAGGTATGTGCAGTGTGGGCAGGGACTGTGCCGGTGGTGCCCACTCCTGTAGCCCAGTGCCTGGCACCTGGTCCTGGCACCTGGTTCAGCTCTGGTGGGCAGAGTGATCAGCATTTATACATCCAAGTGGCTGAGTGCCCGAGTGGCGACGGTCCCCCTGCAATCCAGGACAGGGACACAAAAGGCTGCTCGGAGACTGTCATTTCAGAGAGGGAAAGCGGAGGCCACAGAGGGAAGTGTACCTGCTGAGCCCGGGTAAGCCCGGCTGGGCTGGGGGTGGGAATGGGAACAGGCCTGGGGGCTTGACTCCCAGTTCTAGGCTCTTTTAACAAATCAGGCTGTCCTGCTGTCAGAAATGTGCCCGTCAGGCCTAGGGGTGGGAGGGTGCCCAGGAGCCAGGCACAGGGGTACACAGCACCCAAGGGCTCTGGGGTCTGCTCTCCATGCGGCTGTAGATAAAGAGGCTGGTTCACAACAAGCCCAGGGCAATGAAGCCACCAAAGTGCATGTTGCATGGGCTCCCCATGTCTGGGAACACCCTCTGGAGTCTGGGGTCATCAACAGCGGAGTTGGGGGCTGCTGCTCATGCTCATGCAAATTCAAGTAAACACCCTCCCTGTCCAGTCCCCTGGCCTGGCTAATGCACCTCTTTAAGAAACCCCTCCCCACCGCCCACTGGCTACCAGGTCTGGGCAAGATGTCCCTCCTCTGAACTCCCCCAGCCTGAAGGCTCCCTGAGTACGGTCTACCCAGTGCACAGGTGGGACTTGGTGAAGGTTTGCTGAGTCACAGGAGGAAGCGTTAATTCACCTAATCTGCGTCTAGCAAGTGCTAGTGAGACTTCCTCCTGCCAAGGTCCAGCCCCCTCTCAGCCAGGCCTTGGACACAGATGTGAGGGCCCTGCAGGGTGCGCCTTCTACAACTGCAACTCAGCCCTCGGTGTCCACCTGTCCCTGCCAAGGCCCGTGTCCCAGCAGCTGACACCCCCAGGTGCCAAGGCATCTCCAGAGTCACCTCCTCCCTGACCTACCTGATTCTAGAAACATCCTCTCGGCAACCTGGCTCTGAAAGGCTGTGTTGGGGCCATTTACAAAGATCTCTTGGAAATCCCTAGGACTCGAGGGTATGAGAGTTATTAAAAAAAAAAAAAAAAAGAGTAGGGTTTATCACTAAATTTTCCTTTTAATGGTTTTGCAGTGACATGAGATACTTTTGTCTCCTGAGAGAAAAGGCATGTTTCAGATGAATTATTGACCAAAAACAATTGGCCGTGAGCAAGAAATCCTCCGCTTGGCTGGAGAGAAATGTGGACAGGCGGCTGGCCTGAGCGAGGATGCTATCTCTTACAGCCCTAGCTGAGGTCAGCGCCTGGGGGGCAGTGGGGAGCACTTTGCTCTGCAGGCAGGGTTGCAGCTTCTGCTGCCTCTTTCTCTCTCCACCAAGGGGTTAGGCCTCCTCCTTAGCCTCCTTCTAGGTGGGTTCTGGCAGCATTGGGCTCTATTTCTGCCTTCACCGGCAGTGAGCACAGTCCCCTTTTGTCATTAAATATCTGCTGCACCAGGGATGCTCTCTCTGGATTATGAAGACCTCGAGGTCAAAGGGCTGGGTCCTATTCCTCGGTGTCCCCAGGTCTTGGTCCAGAGATGGATGCAGAGCCTGGTGCGGGGCAGCAAAGGGACTATGCAGCAGAGCGTCCGCTTACACCCCACCTGCCTGCTTCACCGGCTTTCTGCCCTGTGCTCCCGGGAGGCTGACCTTACTGACTGTGTGTCCTGATTCCCCTGCTTCTTGGGTTTGGCCAGTGGGAGGCACCCACTGTAAACCTAAGCGTGGAGAGCCGCTGGGAGCATTTCTTCCCCCTTCCTCCCTGTTTTGGGGCTGCTTCTCTGACAGTTCCAACCTCAGCTCCTGCTAGGCGGCCCTTCTCCTAAGTGCGAGTCTCTCACAAGGTTCCCACAGCACTAGTTCCCCGCTCGTCTGTCTTCCTAGAGGTGCTAACCGCTCCCACTCTGCAAGTCACTGAGTGCCTCACCTGCCCCATCTGCTCTCTGGGCCTGCCCAAAGCGCTGGAATAATCCTCGTCAATCGGTGGAGGAAGCCCCGCCCATGCCCCACAGGAGCCCCACCCACAACACTGGAAGAAGCCCCACCCACACCCCTGGAAGAAGCCCCGCCCACGCCCTGGTGGAGCCCCGCCCATGTCCCTGGAAGAAGCCTATTATCTGAAGTCGGTCCACTGAGCCATCTGGGATGAGTTCTGTTTTTTCCAGGGTGCTAACAGACCCAGGAGCTAAGAGCTCAGAGAGAGTGGAAAGGGACAGACAGGAGGCCCCTCTAGCTGCTCTGAGATGACGCCCCTCACACCCTTCCTGGGAGCCCCCCAGCCCAGCTGAAACAAAGCCCAGCAGGCTACGCTGGTCGGCACTGCCATAGTGAGCTATTCATGTGACTGTTCTCTTTCCCTCCTCCCGTAGAAGCAGGTAGCACATTTCTTCAGGGGAGGTTTGGGGCAGGGAGGGAGGCAGAAGTGGCTCAGGTGTCTTTTCTAAGAACACGGGCTTATATTAAACAGATTATTCATGTTGAGCCTCTCCCAGGGGAAGTGGAGCGTGTCTGCAAGGAGACTGGCAGCCGTGGCCTGGTGGTGCACACTCTTCCCCCAAAAAAGTAGCTACCGAAGCTAATCTTCAGTACTTCCTAGTGTCTAGAGTCACAAGCAAAGTCACCACTCAGCCTAGTGACAAAGGCCTCCCCAGTCAGGCTCACGGCTTCCTCCAGCCTCATCTGCATCGCAGGGGCTTCCTGGTGCCCAGCTGCTTCCCCTCACAGGTGCTTTGACCTAGAATGCCTCCCCTGCTCTGCTACTTAAAACCCTCCTCCCATTCCAGCAGGCCCTCAGCTCAAATGCTTTATAGTCCAGATCAGAATGCACCGTGACTCCTCCAGGCAGCCACAGCAGGCTGCCAGCAAATCTCCCACAGCCTCATGGAGCAGCCTGTGGGCACAGCCTGGGTCTTACCTGTTTGCAGGCCCACCAAGCCTGGCACAAAGGAGGTGCCTACAAAACACGTGGGAATTGGATTAGCTATGTCCCCTGGGAGACTCCAACCATCCACCTTGGTTTTCTTTCTTCCTTTTTTTTTTTGAGATGGAGTCTTGCTCTGTCGCCCAGTAGCCTGGAGTGCAGTGGTGCAATCTCAGCTCACTGCAACCTCTGCCTCCTGGGTTCAAGCGATTCTCCTGCCTCAGCCTCCCGAGTAGCTGGGATTATAGGCATCCGCCACCATGACCTGCTAAGTTTTGTATTTTTAGTAGAGACAGGGTTTTACCATGTTGGTCAAGCTGGTCTCAAACTCCTGACCTCAGGTGATCCACCCACCTTGGCCTCCCAAAATGCTGGGATTACAGGCGTGAGCCACTGTGCTTGGCCCCACCTTGGTTTTCAAGACTAGGCCCCTACCCAGAGTTACAGGGTCTTGAAGCACTGGGCCTTTCTGTCTGTATGTCCTTCTGGCCTCAGAGAAGCACAGACAGACCTCACCAAACCCCAAGTGTCCCCTTTCCCGCATCCCTGAGGAAGGGCAGGCAGGAATACTGAGGTCTCTTCTTAGCCCAACACTGGAGTCTAACTCATCAATAACCCTGAAACACGGTGCTGTAGTCAGGGCTGGGCTTCGGAGTCTCTTTGTTCTGGGTTCAATTTCTGACTCCATTACTTGCCAGCCATGCACCCCGGGCAGCTCTCTAACTCCTTAGAACCTCAACCTCCTCTGCAAAATGGAGTTGACTGGGAAAATGTAGGTGGAGATGAACTAAGAGAACATTGGTGAGGAGAGGAACCCAGTGCCCGGCTGAGGTATTGCTGATTACAGTTATGCCTGTGTTATTTATCAGTGTTTTTGGAGACTGCCCCACAGCATGTGCATTTTGGGCAGAGGGGGCTCTGAGTTTGGGTTCTCGGCTGGGTGGCAGATGCCCAGGGCATGGCCTGTCCAGCGTAGAGCCGCCATGCCCGGGCCCTGCCCCCAGGTATCCTCCCTCCTGTGCCCCGTTACCAGGATGCTCCTGGTCTATTGGCTTTCCACGCCCCCACCCTGTGTGCCTGATCGTGCACTTGTTTTAAGACTTTTACCTTGATATTTTACTTTCTGCTTTTGAATTACTAAAGTGACATCACATAGAACAACCAATTTAAAGAGTAAACGTAAATATTTTAGGTGTTAGGAATGTTCTTAATGTGGGGCCTCTAATTTTGGGAGTCAGGAAATGTTTTAAAAACTTCCTTAGAAATAATTATATTGTTAACAACTCCTATTGCTCTTTGGTGCTTTGCAACATTTTCGTATTTTTCACCTTGCACTGGGCCTGACATATAATTGGTGCTAATCAATTGCTTGTGGAATCAAACTCCCTAAAGTGACAGAGACATTATTTCTGAGATCAACTTTAAACATTTCGGCAATGAAAAAGATCAAAGCAAAAATAAAATAGATACAGCAAATATAGCAAAATCCTGATGAACTGTTGAATCAGGGTGAGGGTAGATGGAAGGTCACTGTATGTTCTTTCTGCTTCTTATACACTTAACAACTTTTATAATTTAAAATAATGATACGGGATGTGTGTAGGAGCCCCAAGCGCAGCTGGGGTTCCCTTCGGCTTGGAGCTGGGTGCAGTGGGTGAGCACTCACCTTTTTATGGCTTTGTAGCAAATGATGACAAGCACAGTCAGAAACACCAGGGAGGCACAGCATACGGCAATGATGATCACCAGCCCCGACCACCAGCTTTCCTCAGTGGGGCAAGAGGTAGAGTTGGGAGCTGAAAGAGACAGGAGCAGCCTGAGTGTCCCCTGGATGAGCTGGTCATGGCCAGTGACAGAGGTGGGACCATCATGGGTGACACCAACAAAGGCATGGGGAGGCCACTGGCATCCATCACCTGGATGAAGGCTCCCTGACCTTTCCTGCCATCCCTACCCCCACCCTGCGGCAGGTGACATCATGGCTGGCCCCCAGCCAGGCTGGCCTCCGAGCGCCTCCATCCCTGTCCCGGTGTGCTCAGAGCAGGGGCTAAGCGACGCGCCCCAGGCCATCCATCCTCCCTTGGCATGAGCTAACTGACAGCAGGGTCAGGTCTAATTTTCCATGAAAAATAACAGAGCGTCTCATTCTCTCAGTTGAGGCACTAAATCTGGTTCCTCTGCAGGCGGGGGTGGGGAGCAGGGCTCACAGGGGATGCTGAGGGAGGAAGGAAAGAGAGGGAGGACTGCCAATGTCCATTTCTTAAGCTAATTCCTTGCAAGACGCAGACTTTCTCCCTTCTTGGATTCAGTCCGTGGGGTGGGTATTTGCCGCTATGTCAGTTTGCACGGAGGTGGCCAAAATTTGGAAAAGTGTCATTGACAAGGCACCGGACACTGGTGCTACAGGGCCCTCTTTTAGTTACTCAATCCATGGAGTCCTTGGGGTGAACCTGTCCTCCCTCCCTTGGCACAGGCCGTGTTGGGGTGGACCTGAAGGACTTTGTGTCAGTGAGGCCGGTTCACTTTCCTCTGAGAAAAGCAAAGACATCGCACAGCCTCATCCCGGGACTTCTGGGAAGACTCAGACACCACTGGAAAGGAGTGCCCAGAATTGCAAAAGGAATGGGAGGGAGGAAGGAAGGAAATGAGAGGGAAAAGAGGAAAAAAAAGAGAAAGGGGGATAATGAGGGAGGAAGGAAGGGATGGATGGATGGACAGACAGAGAGACAGTATTAACTTTGGACAGGTCTCCAAGATGTGAATATATGCAAAAGAATCAGAAATATACCCCAGACTTGGTGTCCACTCTATAATAGATACTTTGAGGGGTGCAATAGTAAGTGAGGAACCAGGGGATGACTTCCCAAAGGGTAATATGGATGGCTTCATTATTACGATTTTTATCAAAGTGTAATTTACATCTAGTGAAATGCACCCCCCATCTTAAAAGTACCATCCTCTGAACTTTGACAAATGCATGCACCAGGGGAAGCCACACCTCCTGCATGACACAGAATATTTTCAACAGCCCAGAAAGTGTCCCTGTGCCTCTTTCTAATCAATCCCATCCTGGGGGCAACTGCTATTCTGATTTCTAAAATCATCAATTACATTTGCTTGGTTTTGACATTCACATACATGGGATCACGCAGTATGTATTTTTTTGTTCCTTTATTTAGCATAGTGTTTTTGAGATTCATCCATGTTGCTGCGTATTTCAGCAGCTCCTTCCTTCATTGCTGAATAGTATTTATATGAACATATCACAATATTTTTTTTGAGACGAAGTTTCGCTCTTGTTGCCCAGGCTGGAGTGCATTGGCTCACTGCAACCTCTGCCTCCCAGGTGCAAGCGATTCTCCTGCCTCAGCCTCCCAAGTAGCTGGGATTACAGGCATGCGTCACCACGCCCAACTAATTTTGTATTTTTAGTAGGGACGGGGTTTCTCCATGTTGGTCAGGCTGGTCTTGAACTCCCAGCCTCAGGTGATCTGCCCACCTTGGTCTCCCAAAGTGCTGGGTTTACAGGCATGAGCCACCGCGCCCGGCCACGATTTGTTCATCCATTCACTTGATGACCAACACCTAGGTTGTTTCCAGTTCTGACTATTGTGAATAGAACTGCTATAAACATTTGTGTACAAATCTTTGTACAGACACATTTTCCTATTTCTCTTGGATAAATATCTAGGAGTGGAATTGCTGGGTTGTGTGGTATGTGTATGATAAACTTTAGAAGGACATGCCAAGCTGTTTTTCCTGAATGCTTGTACCTTTGTACATTCTGTGCAGCATGAAGAAAGGTGGAAAGAAGAAAGAAGATGGGAAGAAGGGAGCGGTTACTGATTTGTTGCAGCTGGATTAGGAGATCCAGGGAGCCACTATGTGTTTCCCAGTGAACCAGAACCCCACTAACAAATGCAAGGTCCCCACGAGTGAGCCTCAGATGTCACAGAGACCAAGTAGAATCAGAAATGCTTCCTAATGGTGGTTCACGCCTGTAATCCCAGCACTTTGGGAGGCCGAGGAAGGTGGATCACCTGAGGTCAGGAGTTTAAGACCAGCCTGGCCAACATGGTGAAACCCTGTCTCTGCTAAAAATACAAAAATTATCTGGGCATGGTGGCAGGCACCTGTAATCCCAGCTACTCGGGAGGCTGAGGTAGGAGAATTGCTTGAACCCAGGAGGTGGAGGTTGCAGTGAGCTGAGATTGTGCCATTGCACTCCTGCCTGGGTGACAGAGATTCCATCTAAAAAAAAAAAATCAATAAATAAAATAAAATAAAAAGAAAGAAATGCTTCCTGAGAGATGGCTGATAGGAGGATGCCACTGGGCTTCTCAGCTAGGGCAGGACCAGGCCTTTAGAAACCTCAACACTGAAAAGATACACAATATAGCATTGAAAATAAGAATGACTTCCATTCACAATTGCTTCAAAGAGAATAAAATACCTAGGAATCCAACTTATAAGGGATGTAAAGGACCTCTTCAAGGAGAACTACAAACCACTGCTCAGTGAAATAAAAGAGGACACAAACAAATGGAAGAACATACCATGCTCATGGATAGGAAGAGTCAATATCGTGAAAATGGCCATACTGCCCAAGGTTATTTATAGATTCAATGCCATCCCCATCAAGCTACCAATGAGTTTCTTCACAGAATTGGAAAAAACTGCTTTAAAGTTCATATGGAACCAAAAAAGAGCCCGCATTGCCAAGACAATCCTAAGTCAAAAGGACAAAGCTGGAGGTGTCACGCTACCTGACTTCAAACTATGCTACAAGGCTACAGTAACCAAAACAGCATGGTACTGGTACCAAAACAGAGATATAGACCAATGGAACAGAACAGAGTCCTCAGAAATAATACCACACATCTACAGCCATCTGATCTTTGACAAACCTGAGAGAAACAAGAAATGGGGAAAGGATTCCCTATTTAATAAATGGTGCTGGGAAAATTGGCTAGCCATAAGTAGAAAGCTGAAACTGGATCCTTTCCTTACTCCTTATACGAAGATTAATTCAAGATGGATTAGAGACTTAAATGTTAGATCTAATACCATAAAAACCCTAGAAGAAAACCTAGGTAGTACCATTCAGCACATAGGCATGGGCAAGGACTTCATGTCTAAAACACCAAAAGCAACAGCAGCAAAATTGACAAATGGGATCTAATTAAACTAAAGAGCTTCTGCACAGCAAAAGAAACTACCATCAAAGTGAACAGGCAACCCACAAAATAGGAGAAAATTTTTGCAATCTACTCATCTGACAAAGGGCTAATATCCAGAATCTACAAAGAACTCAAACAAATATACAAGAAAAAAACAAACAACCCCATCAAAAAGTGGGCAAAGGATATGAACAGACATTTCTCAAAAGAAGACATTCATACAGCCAACAGACACATGAAAAAATGCTCATCATCACTCACCATCAGAGAAATGCAAATCAAAACCACAATGAGATACCATCTCACACCAGTTAGAATGGCAATCATTCAAAAGTCAGGAAACAACTGGTGTTGGAGAGGATGTGGAGAAATAGGAACACTTTTACACTGTTGGTGGGATTGTAAACTAGTTCAACCATTATGGAAAACAGTATGGCAATTCCTCAAGGATCTAGAACTAGATGTACCATATGAGCCAGCCATCCCACTACTGGGTATATACCCAAAGGATTATAAATCATGCTGCTATAAAGACACATGCACACGTATGTTTATTGTGGCACTATTCACAATAGCAAAGACTTGGAATCAACCCAAATGTCCATCAGTGACAGACTGGATTAAGAAAATGTGGCACATATACACCATAGAATACTATGCAGCCATAAAAAGCGATGAGTTTGCGTCCTTTGTAGGGACATGGATGCAGCTGGAAACCATCATTCTTAGCAAACTATCACAAGAACAGAAAACCAAACACCGCATGTTCTCACTCATAGGTGGGAACTGAACAATGAGATCACTTGGACCCGGGAAGGGGAACATCACACACTGGGGCCTATCATGGGGAGGGGGTAGTGGGGAGGGATTGCATTGGGAGTTATACATGATATAAATGATGAATTGATGGGTGCTGACGAATTGATGGGTGCAGCACACCAACATGGCACAAGTATACATATGTAACAAACCTGCACGTTATGCACATGTACCCTAGAACTTAAAGTATAATAAAAAATAAATAAATAAATAAATAAAAGAAAATAGGAATGAACTCTAAAATACGAAAAAGGAGAGCCACAGGGTTTCTCATTTTCCCCATGATGAACTTGTTCAATGGTTTCTTGGTGAAATATCAAACAAAAAATCCTTCTCTCCAATTCCTCACTTTGGGGTATCCCTGACTTGGCTGTGTCTTCCTGGGGTGATGTCCTCACCTTCCCTACACTCTGGGAAGTCAGAAGTCACTGCTGGAGAGTCAGAAATATAGCCAGATCATCCAAGGCTGTTCTGTCTACACTGCACCCCCAAGCCCCAAAGGTTTACCTCCTCATTTTCACCACAAAGGGAAGCAATTTTGGTTTCCATGGCTCTACTTCAGGCTGTGACTCCTCTGGGAGAGACCCCAGGGCCATGCCTGCCACCAATGGTCCAGGACCACAGACGGTCACACCGACACTCCTGTGGCTGCGGACAGAACTACCGGTGTGTGTGGTCTCAGCCAGGGGCTGCCGTACCCCCTCCTGTAAGCACTTAGAAATATTGGGGTGGGTGCTGTCTTGGCTGTCGCAATGTGTGATCACAGCAGCTATGGATGTTAATGACAATGAACTGGATATTCTCACACAAGGTAGGATTGTCCCTTGAAAAATGCCAACAGGGCCCCTGTTGAGAAATTTCATCAACTTGACTGATTATAAACCTCATAGGGAATTTGGCACTGAATTTCACAGTGCCTCTCTTCTTTACATTCTCTGTTAGTTGGGTGGGAATTTTCTTTTGCTATTCCTTTTCAAACATAATTGATACTGAAAGCAGTAAGCCCATGGCTCGCAGCATCCTGCACAGGTTCCCCTCTAATATTCTGCAAGCACACTCATCACCGCACGTGTGTGAGGAAACTACCCAAGGCAAAAACGCAAATAGCTATGAAATGAGGGACGCATTTTGTGAAACCTAGTCAAGGCATACATCTTGGATTTTGCTCAGAAAACCAGCTGTTGTGTTCAAAGAATGCATCCTTATTTATCCTTGCTTGAGTCAATTAGAGAATGTTGGAGCTGGAGGAAGTCTAGGAGGTGTTACCTCAGAAAAGAGAATACAATATGGAGTCTCAGGATCAATAAGCAACTTTCCCATGGGCCAGGGTTGGGACCCTGATCTTTGGGCTACAGGCTGGGTCCATCCCTGCCTGAACTTCCCTCCCATGGGGTGTGGCCAGCACCTCTTTCTGGAGGTGCTAAGACAGCTTACATGTGCGCAGATTGATGGTTCATGTTCGAGAAGATAGCATCATGAAGGTGCTCATTCAGTCATTTGTTCTTCCAGCAAACTGAGCACCCTCAGTGCCTGGCACTGTGCTAGGATCTGGGAGTACAAAGATAATCAGACGTAAACTGCGCCTTTACCAGGGCTGGCGCCAGCTGCCCCATGGATTGTTAATTACAAAGCTAAGACCTGATCATCTTGCTCAGGAGTCTCCGGGGGAAGAGGCATGCATGAATTGCTCATACAGAAGGTGAAGGTTATTTCAGGGGTGCGGATGATGCCTTATGAGAGACAGGGAGGCTGAGACAATCAGAGAGTGCTAAGTTCCAGGACTGAGGCTACCCGGGCTCTCTGCCTCCTCTGTCACCCCCTCTACCTCCCAGCCAAGATTCTGCAAACACAACAGAAAGGCAGGAGCTGTCCTGACATCTCAGGGGTCACAACACTGTCTTCCCCAAGGCTCAGTGAGGCTTTGTCTGCTGTATTCATTAAACACTCCTGACGCCTGTAAAGATGATGAAGCTGGCAACCAGAGAGAGCAATTGCGAGCTGCCCAGGCTCAGTGTTGCTTCCTCAGAGGAGCAGCTGTCTTTTCGTTATGAGATGCATTGTTAAAAGCTTCGGACTCTGCTTCCAGCCAAGATGGAGTAACAGGGGCCAGATCTGCCCTCCTGTCTGAAACATCCAAACCCATATGGTTTTTGGAAACATCCAAAACCATACCAAAGATGTGAAACAGTGGTTTTTAAAAGAGGCAAACAAAGACAGTGATTCCTATGAGGTGAGTCCTACCACAGGCCCAGCTCACTGCCTTGAGAGTTTCCAAAACACTAGTGCAGGGAGGGAGAATCCGCAGGGCCTGGCCAGCTCCATAAGCTGGAGAGATTCAGCTGAGAGTCCAGAGAATGAACAAGACAAATGAGGTCTCTCCCCAAGGGAACTCTGAGAAGAGTAGAAGAAGCCAGTGGTAAGCAAATACACCAATGAATATATAATGGCACATTGTGGCAAGTGCTGTGAAATAAATAGAAAAGATAGATCCCATGGATGTTTGCAGAAGAAGCAGGTGGGGTGGGCAGCTTTGGTTGTGCCCACCTGTATGGGCTCCAGGGAGGCTAAGGAGTCCAAGGAGACCAGAAAATTCCCTGGGGCAGGGTGGGGGAGGTGGACTTGTGGATCCACCCAAGGTTCAATGCATGAAAGAAGTGTGTGAGGTCAGACAAGCCCTCCAGGTACTCTTGGTGGCAAATGCCTCCTCTATCGTCCTCATAGGGTTCTTGTGACTATCAAAGGAGATGATGGAGACAGCATTTTGGTGGGTACTAGGAATAGCAAAGACTTCAAGGTCCTACTAGGCACAATGGTGCATAGCTCAGTTATATTCCCCTTTCAGAAGTGGAGAAACTGAGGCCACACAGTCAGGGGCCTTGCAACAGTACTCACGGCTACCTCAATACATACTAATGTATGACCCGGGCAAACAGCTGTCCCCGTCAGAGCCAGCTGTTGGAGAGAAGCTGCACACAGGAGGTGCTGGACTGACAGGAGGGAACAGATCCAGGGATGAATGAATCAAACAGCGAGTAGGTTGGAAACAATCTCAGTTTTGCAAGATATCTTGAACTAGGAATGCAGTCTGGGTCTAGAAGAGCGGAGTGAGAGCCATGTTCTTGGGTTTAAAATTGTTTCTCCATTGTGAGATGGAGGCCTTATCTACAGCTGGGCCTCTTGACCCTGTGAGTGGGCAGCCCAGGCAGCCCACACGGCTCCCTGGTTCTGGAGCCTCAGTGCCAGGCATTGCTGGTGACACCATGGGCATGCTGGGGGCCTCTGGGCCTCAGAGGCATCGTTAGATGGCTCTCCTAACTTTCCAGGTCTTTGGGGACTCAAGCCCTGGGCTGCCTGAGTGGCTTCCTGACTATTCCTCAGGAGCTGAAAGGGCCTGGCGCTTAACTGGCCTTGATTGCAGTCAGGTGGGAGCTGTCACTGCAGTTGCTCTCTCTGCTTCTGGCTTCCTGAGCAGCCCAGCTCCAGGCCCATCAGGCGGGTCACAACTGCTGACAGTGCAGTCTAGTGCCACTTGTCTAGGGCCCCTTGCGCCGTAGAGATCAGCCTCTGTCTCCCTCAAGGAGCCAATGTCGGTGAAGGTGCTTCCCAAGCCTCCGAGAACAGTTCAGCCTTTGTTGTGGGAAACCGAAGGCAGAAGCACCTGCGCTGGGAGTTGTTTCTCTGCCTTAAAACGAGTGTGGGCCTGGTGACTCGGCCATGGGGAGCAGAGGTGAAAGGAGTCACAGCCCTGCTCCAGGGACAGTCTCATGGCACCGCTGGTCCTCAGTGTGTGCAGGGGTTCCCTTTGGCACCGCTCCCTTCCACCCACCAAAGGGTCTTGAGGAAACGATCCAGCATGTCACCGAAAAGTGCAAATGCACAGGACTCGCCGCGCCCTGAAAGGGGGCGGGATGCTGAAAAGCACTTAGGAACGTGCGTCCTCTTCGGCCCTGCCTCAGCCAGCTTCCTGAAGCCCCCACTGGTTTTGTCTGGCTCACAAAGACAGTGTGGGGGCTGGAGCTTTGCTAAAGATTTGTGTGATGCAGAATCTGTTTTGTAGACCCTTTGGACAGAGGGGGAAACTGAGGCTCAGAAAAGGGGAGGAGCCCGCCCGTGGCCACACAGGGACCCGACCCAGGTCCTTCGGTCTCAGCCTTATTTATGAACTGCCCCCAAAGCACCACAAAGGATGCGGTTTCTCTGAAGTCTCTTCTGGGCTGACCGCCCTTTCCCTGCCTCAGGGCCCCCAGCCCCAAGGCCACCGAGGAAGGAGTGGCATGGGAGCGGGGCCGGCCACTCTTCTGTGGGCCTGACCCCACACAGGGTCCCATTGTCTCAGGGACACAAGGGGCCGCCTCTCAGGCCACTGCTCTCCATTCCTGGGCACAGGGTGCCCTCGGGGAGGCCTGTGCCAGGGCGTCTACCTCCTACGGCGGCTGGGGGAGGTGTGGAGAGCCAGCCTGGGTGTGGGGCTGCTCACTCACTCCTCACCCCGAAGGCATCAGAGCACGTGGGCTGCTCTTGAAAACCACAAATACAAAATCAGACCTCGATGCCTTACCCAACCTCTGCAACAAGCCCCTATTTCTACAGATAAATGAGAAATCTCCTTTGGGGTGTGCCTGGATGAACGCAGTGCCCTTGTGCACCTACAATTCAGGGGCCCCCACTCCTTCTCTGTCAGTGGGAATTTGGCTCAGGCTTCAGGGTTCAGCATGGAGATGCCCTGTTTCATAAGTCTCCCCAATTCCTCCCTCCAATCATGGGTTCCTACAGCGGGAAGCTCCTGGCTGCCCATAACCACAGGTGAGAGGCACCCGTGCCCAGCCCATGCTTAACAGAAAGCCAGGGAGGTGCATCTAGCCTCCCTGGGGCACAGAGCTCCTGGGGGTGCCTCAGTGGCCTGCTTTTTCCAAAACTAAGGGGCACACCCTTCTCTACTGTGTAGGAGGGAAGCAGTGTGTGGGCACTGTAGCCTCAATGGGGCTCCTGCCCTGCAACGTGTAGCCCTGGGCAGGAGTGGGAGGGGAGTATCCCAGGGAAGTGATGCTGGCTTGGCCTGTTTTGGGGCAGTCTGCCTCTTGCCCACTTCCCCCACGCTGCCTCCTGCATGCCAACCATGCCCCTTCCTGCCCCAGGAAGCTGGGCTTTGGTGGCTGGCAGCATGGAGCACGCCCCCCTCTCACCCACCACAGATGGGAACAGTGGGCCTGTGGATATGCATAACGCCTTGGTCAGCCTGTGGTGGGTGGTGCGGCGGGAAGTCAGACCTCAAAGTGCCACCAGGACGGTCTCAGGGCTCCAGAGCAGCCCAAGCCACAAGGGTGGGCCCGACTGGACTCTTCACTGAGTGAGCTTCATGGGAAGAGTTGTCAGAGCCCCGGGTCCCACCCTCACCGCTGTACGAATGGTCCCGAAAACATTCTCTCTGCCCTCAGCCTTTTCTCAGCAACTGCTTTGTGTGTGCAGCACCTTTCAGGCCCCCAGCCCCAGCCTGGTGGGTCCCCTGTGCTGGAGGCATCCAACATGGAGTGGGGCCTCCTTGCCCCGTGCTCCTCAATACCGCTGGGGCAGTGCCTTCCTCCTGGCTCAGGCCCCCACGTGGGCATTCCCTCTGCCCTCTGAGTGGCCACATCCTGCGGCTGCTCCCTCCGAGCCCCTCTCCACCTTCTCCCTGACTCCAGCCCTGTGCTGGGTCTTGCTGGGTTATCTCGGTTGTCCCATCCCCCCACCAGCCCTTCCTTCCTGGGGTATCATGTCAGCTGCCCAGTTCAGCACAGTGGTTATCCACACTGGCTTTGAATCAGAAGCACCAGGAGTTAAAATCCGGATCCTGACCTTGGGCAAGTCATCGACTCTGTTAGATTTAATCTCAGTTTCTTCCACTATAAGTCGGGGGAAGGCAACAGAAGCACCTCCTCATGAGAGACAGGATCAGAGAGCCAGCAGCAGACACCCTCCGCCACCTGCCCAGGTCCTTCCCCTTCTCCCTGCAGAACTCCGACTCCCCTCCTGTATCCCTGGCCCCCCAGAGGGCCTAGGCTTTGGGAGGGGCGGGCTCAGTCTAGGAGGTGGGTTTTCAGGGGTCGCAGCCAGGCCTGGTTGTTCCAGTACTTATGCCCCTAATTGGTTTAGGGGTCATAGGTTCCGGCAAGGACAGGAGAGGAAAAGTCTGCTGGGGGGTCCTGGGAATGGTTTCCCGGCTCTTAAGGGAGATGCAGAAGAGGTGGCTTCTCCTGCACACTGCTGCGTGCTTTACTCCAAAGCTGAACAGCTTATGGGGATTGAGGGTGCTGGGGTGCAGGGTTGGGGGGGGTCTCAGTGTGATGTAGGGTGGTCAGGGTCAGTCTCCAGAGAAGACATTGGAGCAAAGACTGGAATTCGGCAGGGGGTTCATCATGCAGGTGTCTGATGGGGGGAAGGAATGGCCAGAGTGCAGGCCCTGAGGTGAGTGCAGGTCCTGAGGAGAGCTCGGGCCCTGAGGTGAGCGCGGGCACTGAGGTGAGTGTGGGCGTGGCAGTTCTGGGGAGCAGGAAGGAGGCCAGTGTGGCCGAGAGGGAGTGGCGAGGGGAGACTAGAAGGAGATGGTACCACATGGGGCCTTGGAGATGCCATCAGGAGGCCGTGGGGAGGACTGCAGGGAGGGTGGTGAGGTCTGACCTGCAGGTGAGCACGGCCCCTTTGTGTTGAGACCGGGTGTGTGGTGGGGAAGGGCGGGGGGCTGTGGGGAGACTGCTGTAACCTAGCAGCGAGATGGGGGGCTCAGACTCGGGGGTTCTCAGCAGAGGGGGTGAGAAAAGGTCAGAGCCTGGAAATGCTTTCAAGGTAGATTTCATGGAAATGTGGATGTGGGTGGCAGACACAGAGAGGAGCAAGGATGACTCTGAGGGTTTCCGGTGGCTTGTGGGAGGAGGAAGCTGTCACCCACTGATGGGGAGGGCTCCTGGGCCTGTGCAGCTTCCGGACGGTGTGGAGGTCAGGTGTGAAGTTGGAAATTGTCACACTCCATGGGAGCCGGTGAGAAAGCAGCCAGGGTGGGAGCAGGCCTTGGTCCTCTTCTCCCCTCTGTCTACCCTCTTCATTCAGAATCGAAGGCTGGAGGCGGCCATTTGGGAGTGGTCAGCACCCAGCCCTGGGGCCGCAGGGGATCGTCAGGTGGCAGAGGGTAGACAGAGGGGAGAAGAGGACCAAGGCCTGGCCCTGGGGCACCTCAGCATGAGGAGGTGCAGAGGAGGGTGACGGGGGAGGCCAGCAGGGAAGGCGGCCCAGGCCATCCGGTCCTGCGGCCGCGTCGGGAAGGGACGTCCAGGACGAGGGGAGGTCACCTGTGTCCACCGCAGCTGACGGTCAGGTACAGCCAGGCTGGGAGCCGGCGACGGGATGGAGCCACAGTTGGCTGCTGGCCGCTGAAAAGTGGTTTGGCGGGAATGGAGGGAGGCAAAGAAAGAATGAGAGAGAGGAAATGGAAACCGCGGGTCTGCACAACTCGCAATTCGAGTTTCACTGCAAAAGGGAGCGGCGTCGTGGAGCGGATTCTGGTGGGAGAAGTCATGGGAAGGCTTTTCAGTCAGGAGGTGGTGTGTGGGTGGGAGTGTGGGGGAGTATGTGCGTGGGAGTATGTGTATGAGTGTGTGAGTGTGTGACAGAGTACATGGGAGTGCATATGAGTGTGTGTGTGAGTGTGTGTGTATGTATGTGTGTGTGTATGAGTGTGTGT
>NC_045439.1:12692666-12695011 GCF_002776525.5 Piliocolobus tephrosceles | reverse complement strand
TATGAGTGTGAGTGGGGGATGTGGGAGTGTATATGAGTGTGTGAGAGTGTAAGGGGGACTGAATGGGAGTGTGATTGTGGGAGTGAGTGTATGAGTGTGTGAGTGGGGTGTGTGGGAGGGTGTGTATGAGTGAGAGTGTAAGGGGGACTGAACGTGTGGGAGTGTGATTGTGTGACAGTGTATGAGTGTGTAGAAGTGTGTGTGAGTGGGGACTGAGTGTGTAGGAGTGTGACTGTGTGTGTCAGTGTGTGTATGTGAGAGTGTGACTGTGTATGTGTGTGAGTGTGTATAAAGTGAGAGCAGGGAGAGAGGGGTGAGGGGCCCACAGGGAGCAAGGACAATGCTTGGCCAGATGAGGAAACTGAGGCACACAGCAAGGTTGTCCAACCTCATTCAGGTGGGTGCTGGAGCTGGGATTGAACCCAGTCTGGCTCAAGGGCCAACCTGTGACGGCTGCATAGACACAAAGCAGGCAAGTCACCGCATACAACAAACAGCCAGGAGAGACCCTTTTTGAGAGACCGGGAGACTGGAGGGAGCAACGCGGTGTGTGGAAAGGGACGATGGGGCCACCCTGGGCATCAGGAAAGCCTCTCTGAGGAGGCGACGTTCAAGACAGGGTGTGGGGGTAGCCCTATGACAAGGTGCCAGCAAGGGAAGGAACAGGGGACACAGGCAGCGGTACCGGGAGCCTCTCTGCCCCCCTGAACGCTGAACCCTGGGTGAGGGGCTCTGTGGCCTTCCATCTATGGCTCCTAATCTGTAGCCTGTGCTCTGCGGGCCGCTTGCTCCCCTGGCTGATTTATTTCTGGACAGTGCTCTGTGCGCGGAGCCCAGTGTGGTGGCAGATCGGCTGCTTATCATCAAGGGCACTGTTCTCAGGCTCGGCTCCTGACGGGGCATTAAAAAAAACCCAATACATTATTAATAATTGTCTCCATCATTCCTGTGCCTAATTAGGAAAGGAAAATGATGAATCGGGCATATGTCTCTTGGTGGGGGCAGCCTCAGCTTTTCCCCCTGTGAGGGAGAGTCTGGGTGGAGGCTGGGGCAGGAGCCGAGAACAGCAGGTCGCTGCCTGGTAGAATTAATTACGCTTCTGGTAGCGACTGGAGAACACGTCCCCCTTGTTTTTGCCCCAATAGCCCTCTTTGTTAGACTCCTTAAGGCAAGGCCTTGTTACTCAGCAGCATCTACTCTCTTTTAGTAGCTGCATTCCACCCCTTTTCTGTCCTGGCCCTTGGTCCCCTCCCCAGATCTGCCAGGCCTTCTGTTCCCACCAGGGCTGAAGACGCCCGGCTGTGCAGAAGGTCCACGTACTTGCCAGCTTTAGAACAGCCCAGCACCTTTGAGAAGTGATGAGAGGGGGCCACATTCAGAACTTGATGAATGCCCACCCACCCTCATTGCCTGGATGACGATTCCTCATTCAGTTGCTAATCCACTCACTGATTCACTCAACACACATCTGTTAAGAGCCTGCCGTGTGCCATGCACCATGCTAGGCACTAGGGACAGGATGGACCCTCTCCTCATGATGCTTATAATCTACTGGAAATTGGACATTCATTAAATCATCACCAGGTAAATGCAGACTGATTCCCAGCTCACCGGGACACTTAACTGCATGTGACTTTTGTAACAACAGGAAGCTGAGAAACAAAAATGAGAACGACTTGACATGGAGAGCCAGTGTGAGTTGACTGAACTTAATAGGCTCATCTTTGCTTGTGAGAGCTCGTGATCTTGGAAAGGGAGAATGCTCCCAACGGTATACATTAAATGCCCAGCAGAGCCCTGACACCTATTTGATGCTCAACAGATTGCTTTCTCTCAAGGGGGCACTTAATTGACAGGTGATGAGACTGGGTGCAGTGGCTCACACATGTAATCCCAGCACTTTGGGAGGCCAAGACAGGAGGATCGCTCAAGCCCAGGAGTCTGTGACCAGCCTGGGCAACATAGCAAGACAAAAAGTTAAAAAATTAGCTGGGATAAGTAGGCTGGGTGCAGTAGCTCACGCCTGTAATCCCAGCACTTTGGGAGGCCTACACGGGCAGATCACCTGAGGTCAGGAGTTGGACACCAGCCTAGCTAATATGGTGAAACCCCATCTCTACTAACAATACAAAAAAGTAGCCAGGGGTGGTGGCACATGCCTGTAGTCCCTGCTTCTTGGGAGGCTGAGGCAGGAGAATCAGAATCGCCTGAGCCCAGGAGGCAGGAGGCAGAGGTTGCAGTGTGCCGAGATCATACCACTGCACTCTAGCCTGGGTGACAGAGTGAGACTCCGTCTAAAAATAAATAAATAAATAAATAAATAAATAAATAAATAAATAAATAAA
>NC_045439.1:12662228-12692656 GCF_002776525.5 Piliocolobus tephrosceles | reverse complement strand
AAATAAATAAATAAATAAATAAATAAATAAATAAATAAATAAATAAATAAATAAAAAATAAAAAACAAATTAGCTGGGATAGTGAGACAAAAAATAGTGTGACAAAAAATATTAAAGTTATCTGGGCATGGTGCTGCATACCTGTGTCCCAGCTACTTGGGACTTGCACTGGGAGGCTGAAGCAAGAGGATGGCTTGAGCCCAGGAGTCTGAGGTTGCAGTGAGCTATGATGATGCCACTGCATTCTAGCCTGGATGACAGAGCAAGACCCTGTCTCAAAACAAACATGATGGGGCCCTCATGAATGCTCCATCCCGTAGAATGTGCTCTGTCTAATCAGTCGTAATCACTTTGCAGAGGGGTTCAGGGTCAACTTAGACCAGTGGTTGACACTGATCTGAAGGCCAAATCTGGCCCACCACCTGTTTTATAAATAAAGTTTTATTGAAACACAGACACACTTATTTGTTTACACTTTGTCCATGGAAGTCTGTATGGCCTGCAGAGTCTAAGATACGCTATCTCACCTTTTACAGAAAGGTTTTTTTACCCCTAATTTAGAGGAGTCTTAACCTGAGATTATTAGACAAGCTTGGAAGAGTGGTCTGAAAGTGCCCTGAAATTATACCACAAATTTGCATTTTGCAAGTAAACAATCCACTCCTTCCATATTATTTTTAGAAGGCCCTTTACCCTAAAGGTCATACCAAGGCCCGGGTGGGAGTCTCTGGGCATGGGGCACAGGGCTCCATCTTGCCTGGGAGTTTTCACGGTGACAATGTGGTGAGAACGCAAAGCACAGCAGAGAGACAGGCACAAATTTGGATCCTGACGTGGCCACACCATACCCACGAAGTGACCCTCAGACAAAGCGCTTACATTTTACAAGCCTCAGTTTCCCATCATCAAAGGGTAACAACACTCCCTGGAAGGCTGCAGGGAGCTGCTTTCCACCTGCTGGCCGGGATGCAGGAACTCTGCTCTGGAGGCAGAAAAGTGTCACCTGAAGCTACCTTCCGGGCACCTGCAGCCCTTCTTCAGGGTCTGACACTAGGGCTGCCAGGTGGCTATGCACGAGGTGGGGAGCCCAGGAAGTGATGTCTCATGCCCTGCAGAGCATCCTCCACCAGTGACTGACAGGTGCTAAGTGTGACAGCCTGGCTGGGGACAACTATAGGCTGAAATTGCCTTTGCAGGACTTGGCCTGAGATGGTGCTTTCACTCGGCTTTCCCCTTGCCCCACCCTACCACTTCTGTTGCCTCCTTGGTCTCTCCTGGGGAGCACTTCATTTAAAAATTCTTGTGTTAGGATCTGAGGACAGGTTCCACATCAGGAACCCCAGATATGAGGTTACCAAGATGCTGAAAGCTCCTGGCCTCCTTCTAAAGCATCAAACAAGAGATGAAATTATGTCCCAATGAGATGCATGTGAACTTTCCACATTCTAGATGACTCCTTACCAGAACCACCCTTTGCTAGTTCTCTGGACAGAGCCTAAGTCCTGTTTAAAAGGATCCTGTAGGGTTAAGCTAAGAATGATTTGAGTCCAAGTTGGGACCAAAAGGGATGATGACACGGCTGAGAAGAATCACTGCCACTCAGTTGGTCTTTGTTAAGAAAGGAATAAACCTGAAATGTCTGTGGCTCTGGGACAAAACCATACGTAGTATTGAAGAAAACAATACCTATGTTGACAGTCCAGAGCTGTATTATCTAATACAGTAGCCACCAGCCACATGTGGCTACTTAAATTTAAATTCCTTAAAATTGGATACATCAAGAATTCAGTTCCTCTGTTGCACTGGCCATATTTTAAGTGCTCAATATCTACATGTGGTTAATGGCTACTGTTTTGCACAGCACAGACCTAGATCATTTCTAGCATCGCAGAAAGTGTATCGGACCGTCCAGAGTATTGGGAGGTGGGATGCTCTGCTTCTCTTTCCAGAAAGGAACGAGGAGCCGTTTTCTTACCCTACTGAAAGCAAATGGAGACAGCCACCTGGATCTGCCAGGGTTATCTAGGTTCAAAGCACATTTTTCTTAGATTCTTTTATTTGATTCTCAGATTCCCTCCTCCTGAAACAGGCAAGGCAGGAATCATTAGAACTATTTATAGATAAGGAAACTGAGGGTTCTGAAGGTCAAAGAAGCAAAATCACAGAGCTGCGAGTAAAGTGACAGAGTCAGGGCTTGGGAGACTGCAGGAGGGAGACCCCCCTCCCCCGGGAAGCCAATGCTCTGCTGAGCTGGAAACATGCCAGGGCATATTCTAATCCCACAGGGGGCCCCTCACTCCCTCTCTCTTTCAGCAGCCACGTGGCTTGGTGAGTGGAACACCTGAATCTAAAAAGTACTCACTATGTCTTCCCGAAAATAACAAAGCGGAGGGCCGCGCCGGCTCCAGTCTCCTCGATGGGCAGTTGTGCCACTGTGGTGAAACGGGGCCAGGCCCCAGGCCCACGAGAACTCCGCCAGTGCAATACCCAAAGACAATTTCTGTGACACTGGCCTGTCCAAGGATGGGGCACACCGAGACTTGGGCAGGTTTGGCAGCCAGCTCCTGCCTGGAAATTGAGTTCTCTGTCTGGACAAGCAGCCCAGTCTGAAGATCCGGGGCATGCAATCTGGGTTATGACACTGTCATCGAAGCCCTTTGGATGTCTGCAAGTCACTTCACCTCTCTGGACATCAAATGCCCATCTGCCCAATGGGAGTGGTGACCTTGGGCTAGGGCAGGGGTCCTCAACCTTGACATCATAGACAATTTGGATTGGATAGTTCTTTGTGGTGGGGGCTGTCCTGTGCGCCGCAGAATGCCTCGCAGCATCCCTGGCTTCTACCCACTACATGCCAGTAGCACCCCTCCCCCAGCTGTGATGACCAGATGTCCCCTGGGAAATTGAGAGAGCCACAGGGCTGGAAGATGGCCAGGGCTCTTTCCTGGTTTCTGCACTTGGTGGAGACTGCTGCACAACACGGGCACAGCCAACAGTGCCTGACTTGGCCTCCCAAGTGCACTGCACCAACCCCAGCCAATTAAAGGAGTTAAACTGGATGGCCTTCCAGCTGGGACATTCTGAGATTACAAGCCAACTGCCTTCAGGATGACCCCTGGCTACTCAGAGGCTGTGCAGTGGAACTGTCTGTAACAGGGTCCAAGAAGAAGCCAAGGCATTATTTCCAAGGCATCCATAATTCTCTCTGCCAAGTCCAGAGACAATGGGCCTTTGCCACCCACGGCCCAGTTCATTCTAAATCTGAGAACAAGGAACCCATTCACTCTTGGGAGGGGCAGATGGTACAGGGATAGGGGGTAGACCAACATCTCTTCCAGGAAACGGTGGCCTCTGGCCCTCTCTGATTGCTGGCAAGGATGACACAAAACTTGGGAGTGGGGAACAGGCGCTGCTCCTATGGCCTTATTTTTCTCTGGTGGAAACAGGGAGCAAAAACCAATGGATGCTGCTCACTGACCCAGCTAGCAGAACCTTGCCATCTTTCCCAGGCAGAAGGCCCGACAATAGAGCTTTCCTGAAGGCCACTGGAGACTCACCCTTGCCTAAGTGGAGAGATAATGCTGCCCCCTTTGTGGGGAGGACTTTGATAATGGAAGGAAGGTGTAGGTGAGCAGGGCAACTTTGACCTATTCTAGGCAGAACAGCTCCCAGTTAAAGTGCGCGTTGCCAAACCCCAGGAAACACGAAATCCCACAATGTGAACCAGGAACAGCCTTTCCCTTCCTAACAAGATGCTATGATGGTGATTTACACAAAGCCACAGGCACCATTGCTTATGTTCATGCAAAAGGCCACCCCTCTGGGCTGGGCCTGCTGGGCTTTCTCTGAGCCTTCGCTAGGGTTTGTTTGTTACTTGCCATCTGCGGCAAATGAGCAAATGCTTAAGATTTCAGAAAATTTTATGGGGGAAAATATTTATATTAAAGAATGTTCAATCGCTTAATAAAAATGTAACGCTAAGAGTTGCTAAGCACTTGTCATGCACCTTGCCCAGGTGACATCTGATTTAAGTCTCCTGATCCATCAGGAGATGTGGGTGTCACTGTCCCCATTTACTGAAGTGAGAACAAGCTCAGTGAAGAGAAGTCAGTTGTGGAGTTGGGATTCTGGGATAATCTGACCCCAAAGTCCATCTTCTTTCTATCACGTCTCACTGCAAACCAGGCAGAGACCACTGCTACTAGATTTTTAGCAGTAACGCCTTGGTCCAAAACGAGAACAGATTTTAACATTGCCTTGGGGGGCCATGGGGGTCTTGCCCTCTGTCCTCTGGTCCCTGCCTTCTCCAGCCCTCTATCCACCCCTTCCAAGGGCAGACAGCAAGACTGAAAAGACTGTGATAAGTGAGCAAGACCAGAGAGGGCAAAGTTGGCCGCACCCACACCTTGGATCATAGGAGGGAGGGAAAAGGGAAACAAACTTCTCAGCAAGGGAGAAATGTATATCATTTTCAGGATGAGTTTTTCCCCTTTAATTCCTTACAGTCACGAGCTCCCTGAGCACCTTATTTCAAAATCCAGTGGACATCGAGTCCCTCAAGAATCCAGTCACTGCCACCCACTCTTTATTTTTCATGACAGCCGGCCACACAGGTCACCATAATTGACTGTTCTATCACCTTCCTTTGACAGGGACATGAATGGGCTCTCAGAGGTGAGGGCTGCCTCATACAGACAGGGTGACGCTTCAGAAACCAGCCACGTCCACCTGCTCTAGAAAACCAAAGTTACCAGAAGCAAGCGCCACAGCAGCCGAGGCCTTTGGGAAGGCACGGCTGGCTTGGCTCCTCACCAGGAAGTGAGGTGGGGTCTCGAAAGCTCTCTGGGAACTGATGTTCCCAATTCTGGACTTTCCTGAACTGTAAAATATAACCAGTAACCTGGAAGGTTCTAGAAACATCCAGAAGCTGGTCAGTGGGAAAAAAACCTGAGGCCTAAGGGTTAGCTTAGGTACTCCCTCCCCAGAGGCAACCACTGGAAGAGGTAACCGATTCCCATGTATCTTTCAAGATGATGTGTGTGTGTGTGTATATATATGTATCCCGAGTGCGAGCACCCTGCACATACCAGCATGCTATGACTGTGAGACGCAGTGCACATTTCACTTGTTACATGTGGCAACACTTTCACATCGGTGTGATGGGGCCCACCTTTCTTTTTTTTCAGAGCTGAATGGATGTACCACAATTTATCTCACCAGTTCAGGAGAGGCTGTTTTTCAGATGTAGGACTCCAACCCTTTATTAGTAATTTCAAACCAAAAAGGCAGTTTGGTACCCAAATTAACTGAGTAGGAAAAGCAGAGCCAAGCAGGAATGGGGTTCTTTGTGGTCCTGGTTCATCTCACTTAGTGTGAATGGCCACACATTTCACTAGAGAAGTATCACTGGGCACTGGACTGCCTGGAGGTGTTACTTCATCATACATGGTACGACTTTGCTGAAATTTGAAATATTCCGATTTCCAGAACACATGCAGACAAGGCATGTACAGACCTTTTCCAGTACTTCTGGTAGCTGGAGATGTGGAAAAGCAGACATGATGGGTTCCTGTGGCCTTGGACCTTGGCCCAAATCCACTGTGGAGACGATTCAGCATCCCTCCCACCCCCCAGAGCCAACCCACAAGGGTAATGAGAACCCAGCATTGTACCCACGAGTGCCTGGTGAGGTGAGGAAGGGCTTGCCATGCACTCCAGAGAGCAGAGGTTCCTCCAGTGCTTCCCTGGCCCTACTCTTCCCCACCTGAAGCTCTTTTCCCACACGCAGCCACCTCTTCTCTCCTTCTCTCCCTCCCTAGCCCCGTGCTGTCTGAAATCCAGCTTGAGAGCCCTGTGAGATGCCAGTTTTTAAAAGAGAATAGAGAAATCTGGATTTTTTTTTTAAGTCTGGGTCTTGCTATATTGGCCAGGCTGGTCAACTCCTGGCCTCAAGCGATCCTCCAGCCTCGGCCACCCAAAGCATTGAGATTCCAGGTGTGAGCCACCTTGTCTGGCCTAAAATAAGAAGTATCTTTGATGTTAAATACCATTTCATTTCTTTTTTAAACAGTGGGCGTAGTTCATTAGCGCAGTATCTAATGGCTGCCACTGCGGTACTTCTGAGGGGCAGTGACCCAGGCCGTGGCCTCAGACATGGATTGGTTTTAATCTATCTCTCTGGGAATAAAGGAGGGAAATGAAGCCGTTATCCTAAAAAATGGAAAACAAAAAGTAAACGCAGCATTCTTAGGTCCTGGGGCTATCCTCTGCCTCTCCCCGGCTTGCCCAGGCGTCTTACCCAAGGGTGGGCAGGAGGAAAGGTCTTGCAGCTCCCGGTCCCGGACCCCACCCCTGCCCCAGTCCTATCTATGCTCTTTCCCCACAAATCGATCAGTCCCATACCTTCAAGTCCCAGCCAGATGCCAACTACACTCATGTGTACAGCATCGGCCCCAGCACGTCCCCTTGCCCCGAGTTCCACATCCAGCTGCGACTCAGCGTCTCCACTAGGGTGGTCCACAGGCCGGCTCTGGGTTCCCTGTCCAAAACCAGACTTCATCTTTCCCCTGCGCCTCTCCTCCCCTAATCCTCCATTCACCCAGCTGCTCAGTTCAGGAACCCGGGTGTTTTGGACGAGCCTTCCCTTAGCCCTCCCTCTGTTCAATCCAGCAGCAAGTCCCCTCCTTAGTCCCTTCAAACGTGTCCTCCACAGCAGCCTCCGTGCCAGTCTCTCTGCCTGCCCCCCACGGCACCCAGGGGGTTCTTTGTAAAGTGTAAGTGAGATCCTATTACATTCCCACTCAGTGTCCTTCAAAGGCTTCTTACCGGAGGTAGAAGAAAACCCAACCTTTTTATCATGGCCTTTGCGAAATATTTCTCCCATTTGGGTCACTCAGGTCTAAACCCTTGTAGGAAAGAATCTAGAAAGTTTCCAAGCAGTGACAGAACTGTCAGAGCCAGCACACAGTGGGAACACTTCCAAGTGTTCCAAGTAGGGATGGAGAAATTGTGAGACATGGGTTGGAAGGAAGGAAGGAAGGAAGAAAGGAAGGAAGGAAGGAAGGAAGGAAGGAAGGAAGGAAGGAAGGAAGGAAGGAAGGAAGGAGTCCTCTTACTTAATGGCTGCTCCTCTGACACGGCCACACTTGAGAACCATCAGCTACCGCCACCAGCTCGAGCTCACACTCCCACCGATCCGTTCCCTTCAGAGGGATGAGTGGCTCTATGGACACATCAGAGCCGGCTAATCCCACAGGGTTTAAGTGGCCTGCAGAAAGCATCTCAGATTAGTTGAATAAAAAGATAAACTGCTTTGCTTATAAGGCCCAGAATGTTCTCAGAGATGAGAAGAAAATCCTTCATGTATTTCTGACTGTGAAGGAGTCCAGGGTTCCAGCCTGGGGTAGGGGCTGGAGGGAGGGGGCTTCGCCCAGCAATTGGTCTGTGGTTAAAGGCTGCTTAGTAACACCTGGCCTCTTCCTTGCATGGAGTCATTCAAGCTCTCTGAGTCTGTGCAGTGGGCTGAGCGGTGGGCTCTGTCTTGGTAGGAACATAAGTTTAGTGGAAATGGGGGAAAAAAGGAATGAAGGGGGAGGAAATGGAGGCAAATATTTTACAAAATATTTGTAAATCTCAAAAGCAGGAAGATAAACCTGGTAGCTCTTAATGCCATTCGATTCTGCTGTGTTTAGGCCAAGAACTTGAAGAGAACCTTGTGTGTGAAGGAGGGAGCCTCTCCTCACTTCTAAGAGGAACACGTGATGGACACTGTTGGTGTCCACCCACAGGTTCCCTTCGCTGGGAGCCAATGATGCTTTGATAGGGGGGCCTAGGAGGCTGCTCTTGGCCTCAAGGCAGAACTTCCTGTGTGAGGCTACTCACTCCAGAGCTCCTGTGGGCTCCCATGGAAAATTCCAGCTGAAACCACGCCCTAGCTCGCTCCTTCACTTTCCTGTCCTGCCTCCCTCGCTTCCTTACAGCTTCCTCCAGGGTGCACCCCTGTCTCAGCTCAACTTACTCGGCTCTGCCGCTAGGGAAGCAACCAAAGACAGGATGGCCAATGAAGTCTTGACAAACATCAAGTCTTTAAAGACACAGCCTAAATATGAGCAGCTGACCACATAAGATTACAAAAAAGTTCCAGTGAAATATTGACATTCGGCCGGGTGTGGGGGCTCAGGCCTGTAATCCCAGGACTTTGGGAGGCCGAGGCGAGCAGATCACTTGAGGTCAGGAGTTCAAGACCAGCCTGGCCAACATGGCAAAACCCCATCTCTACTAAAAATACAAAAATTAGTGGGACATGGTGGCACGCACCTGTAATTCCATCTTCTTTTGAGGCTGAGGCAGGAAAATTGCTTGAACCTGGGATGTGGAGGTTGCAGTGAGCCAAGATCGCACCACTGCACTGCAACTTGGGCAACAGAGCAAGAATCTCCAAAAACAAAGAGAAAGAAATATTGACATTCAAAAGCAAAGAGTAGAATGAAAGTCCTGATGAAGGACACAGACAGTCTTGTCTTCTAGCCACTTAGAATGTCAGCAGCCACCAATGTGGAGTCCCTGGATCAATTCAATGTGCCACCAATTTCCTAAGTGTACCATGAGCAAGGCATTGTGCAACGGACTCTGTGGGTGGGTTCAGGGATGACGAGGGCCCACTGTTCACCCTCCAGGGGCCTGCATGTTGGTGGGGTCATCAAAGACCACCAAAGACAATGAGCAATGCTACCCGCCCGCTCGCTGTGGGCTTGGCCTCGGTTTTGAATATTTTGCATCTCTCTGTTGTTGGCAAGTAGTAGGTGTCTAGTAAATGGTTCACAAACGAATCTGGAATAGCCCAAAACTATCATAAAGCAGTGAAACAGAACCATCAAAACAGACAGCTGTCGCCTTCCGTGATAGCAGCGGGGGTCGCTGAATTTTCCAAAAATGGAAAGAATCAACTCTCTGCAGGGCACGAGGTTAGGACTTGCAGTCTGGCTGCTTGGAAAGGAGGCTTGAGGGCTAAGCAGTTTCTCAGCGGGTCTCTGTTGGCTTATGGGGAGGGACAGTTCTCTGTTGTGTGAAACTGTCCCTGCAGTTGCATGACATTTCTCATCCCCGGCCCCTCCCCGGTAAATGCCAGTAGTGCTTACTCCCCAGTCACTGTGGCGACCAAAACCTAGACACCCCCATTTCCAAGTGCATCCTAGGGGGTGTTTCTACCCCTGATTGAGAACCACTGGTGGGATAAAATCAGCTCAAGGTGAGAAAGGGAAGGAGAGCAGAGGAGGGTGGGGGACAGTCCATGCATATGTGCATGTGTGCGTGCCTGTGCATATGTGTGTGTGCACGTGTGCATGCATCTGTGTGCATTTGTGTGTGTGCGCATGTACATGTGCGTGTGTGCATATGCGTGTGCGTGTGTGTGTGTGGGCACATGGGAGGATTCACGTCAACTTGCAAAAAAGGGAGCATGAGGGAGAGGGCTAGAGAGGGAGGGGAGGGAGGGGAGGGAGGGGAGAAAACCCCTGTGGGCAGTAATGAGAAGCCTCCCTGAGTGTTCCAGGACGCTTCGCATTTCCAGCACAGACAGAGCTTAGAATCCCCTCAGCCCAGCCATTCTCCTGGTGGAATGAGAAGGCAAGTGGCAGCTCTGCCCCCGGGAGCCCCACAGACCAGCGAGAGCAACCAGTGGGGAGGAGGCGGCATCCCTGGCAGAGGAGCTTCTAGAAGGACATGGTGTTCACCACCCTGCTCTGGGCCTTGGCAGAGGCCCTGGACTGGACATCACAGTCTGGAAGCTTCCCAGACAGGCTGACCCGAGACACTTGAATCTTTACTGGGCTCCTCCTCCAGAGGTCGAAGGTCAGCACGGATGCCACAGCCAGGTCACAGCCGGTGCTGACAAGCTGCAGGAAGGCCCTTGCTACAGGGCAACAGTCGCTGTCCCCGAGGGCTGCCTGACCATATTTAGACAGAAGCAGACGGAGAGGTAGCATAAATCAAGCCCCACAGCCTGGGCTGCCAGGGGGAACAAAACAAGGCAACGTCTTGGCACAATCTTTGAAACCAGTGGTTGCCACAGTGAGGAACTGAACACAGACACACACATGAGCAGGAAACTCGGCTTCCTTCCCATCTCCGTGAGACTCATCTTCCTACCTCGACTAACTTCAGCTGCTCAAAAACCTTTAGATCTTCCAGAATCACTGCCAGACTCCTCTGCCCATCCACCCTGAGACAGTTCCCACTCCTGTTACCTCCTCCAAGTGGGGCTGTACTCAGGTTCCCCAAATATCTCTCATACCACCCACCTTTGTGAATGCCATTTCTTCTACCTGGAGCACCTCCTCCACCCACCCTTCCACCCCTCCCTACTCTGCTCTTCAGGGTCCTAACTGTTCTCTGAGGCAGAGTTTAGTGTCACCTCCTCCAGGCAGCCATCTCTGATGGCTCAGGGACCATCTACAGCACTTGATGCCCACTGAACTCCCTGCTGGCTGACAGCTTCCTATCCCCTCTCCCCTAGCTGGTGAGCTCCACCAGAGCAGGGAGCAGCTCTCACTCATCCCTCGGCTGCCCCACCCAGCACCTGGTACACACAGGAGGTGCTCAGTGCACACTAGCTGGGTCAATCAATGGCCTTGCTGGCAGATGGCCCCAGAGCCACCAAAGTCTTAGCAAACACTTGTTGGCATCAATTTCTCATCTTCCTTCTCACTATATCTGGCACCTATCACCTCTCTTCCTCTCCATTGCTGCCCCAGTCCAGGCCACCACTTCTATCACCTTGGCAACATCTATAGCTTCCTGACTGGTGTGCTCCCAGCCCTGTTACTACCCCCCACCCCAATCCATTCTCCACCCAAATGCCAATGATTGTCTTAAGAAGCAAATCTGTAAGTGTCATCCCTATGGTCAGAATCTCTTCAACAGTTTTCCATAGCACTTGAAAAAAAAAAATCCACCTCTGGCTGGGCACAGTGGCTCATGCCTATAATCCTAGCACTTTGGGAGGCCGAGGTGGGTGGATCATTTGAAGCCAGGAGTTCGACATCAGTCTGGCCAACATGGTGAAACCAGGTTGACTCAGAAGTACAGTAGGCTGTCTCTACTAAAAATATGAAAAAAAATTAGCTGGGCATGGTGGCATGCACCTGTAATCTCAGCTATTCAGGAGGCTGAGGCACGAGAATTGATTGAACCAAGGAGGCAGAAGTTGCAGTGAGCCGAGATTGCACCACTGCACTCCAGCTTGGGCAACAGAGTGAGACTCTGTCTCAAAAACAAAAACAAAAAACCCACCTCTGTCCTATGTAAGCTATGGTTTATAAAGCCCTGCACGATTTTGGGACTATCCTCCCAGTCTCATTTATACCACTATCCCTTGCGGTCACTGTGCCCAGCTGTGTGACCTTCTCTGGGCTTCTCAAACCCTGATGGTTGTACCACAGGGCCTTTGTATGTGCTGTTCCCTCTGCCTGGAATGCTCTTCCTCGTCTTCGTGGGGCTAATTCCTTCTCCTCCTCCCAATATCAGCCAGCTCAAAGAGAGACGTCCCCGGGCATGCCTTCCCTGTGGAAGGTAGGGCCCTCTCTGTGGTCTCTATTCCTTCCCCATGACCATCCCTATATCCCCAGCTCCCCACGCCCTCCCACAGCATCTGGCCCACAGTCGGTGTTCAACGGATGTTCACTAAGTGAATGAATGATTGAACGGACCTCACGACCACCTGCAGTGATCTCCCGCTGGACATCCAGATTCCATTTCTTGGTTCTTGGTCCATTTCTTGGTAACTATGAAAATTAGAAGATTTTTGGGCTGTGCACTTTTTTAGCAGAAACCAAGAGTGTCTCTTGCCTTCCAGCATATTTCACCTCCTTCTGATTTTCTGTTTCATTTGTCAGCACTGATTTCCTTAGGAGAGTCCTCTCACGGTATTGCTTACAGACTCTGACTGTTGTTCTGTATCCACAGAAACAACCTCTCTCGATGGTCAGAGGGGCCTTGCCCTGGGCCAGGGCCTAGGTGGTAGTGTGGAAACCCAAGAGGCAGCTTGGGGACATGCCAGTCCTGGGACCCTGTGGGATGCAGGTGGGGCTGGCCCAGGCTTCCCAGCCCAATCCAGCACTTCCTGACAGTGACGAAACACTCTCGCCTTCGCACCAAGAAGCCCTGATGTGACAGTGTTCATCTCCCACCCAGCAGATGCATAAACCGTTCCCCTCCCCCCTTTAATTGCACCAGTAGCCAGTCATTTACAGGCAGCCTCATCAAATCCCTGCTGGGATTGGAGCTGTTGCTCGGTGGGCTGGCTGGGAGATGAAATCAGATGGCCTCATCCTGGCTCCAGCACAGCCCCCACCCCCCAATTCCAGGGCCACTCCAGGGAAAAGCGTCCAGCTATCTTCTCTGTGTCCTGTCCTGGTCCTCCGGGACACCACCCATCAGAACCAGGCTGACTCAGAAGTACAGTAGGCTCCCATCCAGAACCCAACCATTCTCACCTCCCCCTGGTGTCACCTGGTCCCAGTGGCTGTCATCTGTCCCCCAAGTCACTGTGGCAGGCTTGTAATTGGTCTCCCTGCTCCTGCCCTGAACCCCACAGTCTCATCTCAGCACAGCAGCCAGAGTGTCCAATGAGGAACGAGTCAGATCGTTCCCGTCCTCAGCCCTACCCTACACAGGCTCCCCACTTCACACCGAGTCAAGAAACACCCTCCGGGATGGGCGCGGTGGCTCACGCCTGTAATCCCAGCACTTTGGGAGGCCGAGGCGGGTGGATCACAAGGTCAGGAGATCGAGACCACGGTGAAACCCCTTCTCTACTAAAAATACAAAAAATTAGCTGGGCGTGGTGGCGGGCGCCTGTAGTCCCAGCTACTCGGGAGGCTGAGGCAGGAGAATGGGGTGAACCCGGGAGGCGGAGCTTGCAGTGAGCCAAGATCGCGCCACTGCACTCCAGCCAGGGGGACAGAGCGAGACTCCATCTCAAAAAAAAAAAAAAAAAAAGAAAAGAAACACCCTCCGTCGGCGTGTAGGCCCGGCTCCATCTGCTTGTCCCATCCTGTCTCCTGTCCCTGCCCCCAACTCCACTCCAGCCACACAGGCCTCTTGCTGCTCCTCGACCCCAGGCCTCAGACCTGGCTGTCCTCTCTGCTGGGACAGTCTCCCCAGGTGCCAGCCTGCACTGGTCCTCACCTCCACCAACCTCCACTCAAATGCCACCCTCTCTTCAGATTGCCACCTGGCCTGTCCCCAGCTTGTTCTGCTGCACTTGCTGCCTCCAGCACACTGAATAGCTTGTGGGGCTAGCATATCCATGGCTTTCTGGTCCCTCTGTCCCCTGCCAGCATATGAACTCAGCATCTATTTTGTTTCATAGTGTATTACAGGCTCCTAAGATACAGAAATGCTCAAGAAATGTTTGACTGAATAAAAGTCTGCCGCCCCAGCACTGCCCCCTGCCTCCCTAGCCTCAGCTCCCAGCATCCTGGGGACTCCACCTCTAAACCCTCCACCAGTGCACATACGTGTGACAGCACTGGGGGTCCCTGGTCATCTCTGGCCACACCCATGCTGCTCCCTGACCTTTGCTCATGCCATTGCCCACCCTGGGAGGCCAGCTCACCCTTCTAAGGCTGAGCTCATCTCTCCCCACCTTCCAGACCTGCAGTGAGCTCCGCCTCCTCCCTGAAGCCTCCCTGGACTATTGAAGCTCATGACACAGATTGCCTTCCATGGCCCCCAGTCGAAGAGGCCATTTGTTTCAGAACTGGCTGCTCCCTCCTCCTTCCTTCCAGTCTACTCTGCAGCTTGCAGGCACCAGGCCTTGAGGAAGGTTGAGGGAGGAGCCGGTAAAGGGGCAGTGGGGGTGGGGGTGGGGTGGATACGTGCCCCAGCTTCTAATCGGTGAGCAGTTCCAGTCCTCAGCTCCTTCTCTTGGCTCACAAGGTCCCAGCACAGTTGTTGGCTCTTCTCCTTCCCTCTGATCCTCTGCTGGCTCGGTCCCCACTGTCTCTTCTCCCACCCCACACTCTCCCCAGTGATCTCTGATGGCTTTGGAGACATAGCACTGGTGCCTCTACCCCACATCCCTGGGGCCAGCCTGGGCCTCTGCCTTCAACTCCAGAGGCACCAGCCAATGCCTCCTCTGCTGTCTCATGGCATCTCCAATGCCTTGTGACAAAACCTGGGACTAGTGATCTCCATGTGTCACACTCTTCCTCCGAGAGAGGCATCCGATCAGACATTGGCACCTAGCGGTTCTCCTCCCTCGTCCCACATCTGGTCGGTCACTGAGTCCTGAAGGTTCTCAAACTCCCACCCTTCTAACCCCAAGCCACTGCCTGACCCAAGCCACCATTCCCTGCTTGGAGACTAAGTCCAGAATCTGCAGGCTGCCAGGCTCGGCCCGTCCTCACCCCTCTGGCTCATCTCTCAGAGGACAGACCAGGCTCTCTGGCCTCCAACCTGCAGGTTCCTCTGTGGAAGCACCGCCCTTCTTCCCTTCCCCAAACCCCCCCTTCAGCTGGAGAATCGTCTCCCATCCCAGCCCAGCCAGCACCTCCTCCAGGACCCCTGCCCTGGTTGGACACCTCTCCTCTCAGCCAACCCCTCCCTGGGGATCGTTTAGCCTGCAATTCCTGCATGTTCTGCCCCCCCTCCCCCAAAGCTGTCCACAAGCATCTCAAACTCCACATGAGAAAAAACAGAACCCTGATCTTCCCCCGTGAACTTTCCCTATGGGTTCACCATGTCTTCTCCACTGCGTCATCCTCACTCTGTGACCACAATGTAGTGCTTGGCACACTCAGTGCTCTATAAATATTTGTTGAATGAATAAATGTTTGTGAGTGATTTACTGCTCTTTAAATATATAATTTAGGTCTCCCCATGATAGGAGAATACTTGCTGAAATGCCGATGCACTTTTCTGAGTAGGACAGAGAGGTGTGGACTCCTAGCTAGAGCCGCAGAGGGGAGAGAGCCATCCAGTGCGAGCAGGTGTCAGGTCACCCATGGCAGTCACAGCGGAAAAAGATGACTGCCTTTAGCAGATGCTGCTGGTGCCTTCTGGCCACATATCTCTGCCCAGGGAAGTGACACTCCCGCGTTTCCTGGACCAGCTCTTAACTGTGCCTGGTGGGAGGCGGTGCATATATGCCCTGGGGTAACTCTCCAGTATGTATGCACCATTTCCCAGAGCTCCTTGGGGAACTGAGCTGGGGTTATTGGTTTGACATAGCACCCTTTACTGGCTACTGTCCCTTTCCCATTGAGTCCCCCCCACACGCCCTACTGGTGTTTTCTGGAATCACCTCTCAAATAGCCACTAGTACTTAAATCCTTGTCTCAGCATCTGTTCCTGGAGAAACCAAAACCAAGACATGGCCCCAAATGCTCCCAGGCAAATGGCAGGCTCTTACAAAATGTAAGCCCCCTCCCTACCTCCTTTCTCTTCCAGAGTTGATCTTTCATCGTTGTCATCCAGCCAGGCATGCATTCATTTACGCAAACACTCAGCACACACTTTCCATGTGTCCAGCGCTGTGTTGCCTCGGAGGACACAGAGGCATAAACAGTCCCTGTCCTCAGGGATCGGATCAGATACTTAATAGGTCAGACCGGTTGCTTTGTCCTGGACACAAATGGGACATCCTAGATGAATTTCATAACAAGATGAGCTAACGAACCTTGGTAGAGTGGCCACCCTGTACTGGACACTATTGTAAACATTGAACATATTATTTTGACCCTGTCATCACCCGAGGAGGGAAAGGAGGTCTACGTGAGGGCAAAGCTTCTTTCTGAAGCCACACAGCTACAGCATGGTACCTGGGTTCCAAATCGCTCAAATTTAGGGAAAGAAAGTGCAGGTGTAACTGCTGAATCAGTACCATGGGAATAAGCTTGCAAATGAAAGTATCCTTGCTTCAAATTAATGTCCCTTAGGCATTTTTCCTCTCCCTCTTAATGATCAGTCACTTTGGGGAAACCAAGTCAACACTGAAGACCTCCAATCCTAGCATACCCAGTTCTCAGGACCCTCACGCTCCATCCCTGCAGTCCCCCAAAGACCAGCTGAAAGTTCTCTTCCCCAGAAATTACGCTTTCTAAGTAATTTATTTTATTTGATGATTTTCTAATTTGCCTTGATCGATAATATATAAAATGAGGGTAGTGACCTAAAACCGAACCCAACATGAAGCTGCTAAGAAAAGGAGAAGCCAAAAGTCCTTTGCACCCAGGGCCACACATTTTTCTCCACCTTTCCAGGTAGCATCCAAAGAGGGAGCCAGGCCACTTGCACAAGGCACAGTGACTCTAGATTTTTTAAAGGTCAGTTTTTCAGAAGATGCTCATCTACTCTTGACACTAAGGCAGTAAACCAATGCCTCCTCATGGTTCAATGAAATGAACATGTCCTCAAAGCACCCTTGCCTGAGACATGGCTCAGGGCATCTATTGTGCTTGGGTAACAGCAGAGGCAAAGAAAACAAGACCCAGATTCCAAAGACCTGGGTCTGGGTCCCAGAGCCTTCCCTTGGTGGGGGCCTTGAGAAAGTCATTTGGCCCTTCTGAGTGTGAGTCACCTCAGGGTCAGATGTGCTGGGAGAGATGGATGATTGGATGACAAGAAGCCAGCCTCTAGCCTCCAGAAGCCAGCATCAGGTGATACCCAAGGAATTACTGGCTCCCCTCAAGGCCAGCATCTCTCCCACCCAAGTGAGTTTGTCACTGCCCGCTACAGACACATCGGTGATTTCAACCACGGGACAGAGCTGGGTGCAGCAATGGCAGGAGCCTCACTCTAGTCATCCCTGCATCTTGCGGCCTCACACGCAGCATGACACAGAGAATTCAATGAACCTTTGATAAACAAATTGCAGACGCTCCTCAGCCCTGAAGGTGAATGAGTCCACTTATATCCCCACACCCAGCAAAGATCCCTTGCAGACATCCACTTTAATATTTTCCCATGAAGAGCAAAACCAAAACAATCAAAACCAGTGACTGGGTTTCATGTCCTCAGTGTGCAAGGCCAAGTCAAGTTTTGCAACTCAAGAAGAAGAAATGAAGAAGGAAAATAAGATACAAACTGATTAACTGATAAGGACCATATCTTCTTTATTTTCATCTCTACCCAGTGCCTGGGACACAGCGGAGAGATTCAATGAAGGAATGAACAAATGAACAAATGAAAGGGCATCAGGTCCTGGAGCCCACTGATGGGCAGAGTGGCCTACAAGACTTGAACCAACCTCATGTCGCCATGACCAGCATCTGCAATAACTGACAAGATCGTCTGGGCAGAGAAAGTTGTGCCAAAGAGAGAGGAAGGCCCTGAAGGGGGTGGGCAGACCAAGAAGGTGATACTGATCAGAAACAGGAAACATCACAACAGCTACATTTATTAAGAACGATGTATGCCAAGCCCTGGGCTAACTAATTAATATGTCTATCTCACTGAATATTCAAAACAACCCAACTGAGTAAGTGGTGGGCTGAGTCCCATTTTACAGATCAGTAAGTTGAGGGTTAGCCATGTTAAGAGGCTTTCCCAAGGTCACAAGGTTCTAACTAGGGGAGTCTCACTATGGACCCTGCTGCTGGAGAGAGAAAGAACAGGGAAAGGGATGAGAAGTTAGAGAATGCCCTGCACTATCAGGTCCCAGAGCCCAGAACCAGGGGGGTGGGGTCCTGGTCAGGAGCAAAGGGTTGGCTGACCCTTCAGCAAACTTGTGCCAAGGTAAATGTCAACTCGCTGTTCCTGCGTCACAGCCCATGCTGCGAATCACAGAACAATGCCATCCTGACGCCAGAGTTCCAGGTGTGCCGGAGCTAGCACTAGAGCCTAAAGGTGGGGACTTTTAGCCAGGATCACACTCCCCATCCTGCAGAATCTCCTGCCATTATGATGCCACACCCTCCCAGGACCTGCCTCACACTAGGCGGTGGGCTGACCCTACACACCCCCCTCCATTCTGCCTGGAAACAGCGAGGAAGGAGCCATCATCCCCACTAGCAGATCAGGAAACTGAGGCTTGGACTGCTGTGCTCACCCGCCTCTGAACACTCAGGTTCATGTGAAACATCCAGAACAGGCAAATCTGTGGAGGCAGGCAGAAGGTCAGTGGTTGCAGGGGATGGTAGGTATGGGTTTCTTTTAGGGGCGATGAACATGATTTGGAATGACATGGTGGTGATGGTTGCAAACATTGTGAATATACTAAAGACCCTTTACATTGTATGTTTTTCTGTTTGTTTGTTTTTTTGAGACAGAGTCTTGCTCTGTCACCCAGGCTGGAGTGCAGTGGCACGATCTTGGCTCACTGCAACCTTCACCTCTCAGGTTCACACCATTCTCCTGCCTCAGCCTCTCCGAGTAGCTGGGACTACAGGCGCCCGCCACTGCGCCTGGATGATTTTTTGTATTTTTAATAGAGACGGGGTTTCACCATGGTCTGGATCTCCTGACCTTGTGATCAGCCCACCTTGGCCTCCCAAAGTGCTGGGATTACAGGCATGAGCCACTGCCCCCGGCCTACATTGTATGTTTTTAAATGGTCAAAATGGTGAATTCTACATTGTATGAATTTTACCTCAACAAAAAAACTTTTTTAAAAAAAAGCACCCAGGAAGCATATGCTAGGCCTAGATGCGGCCTCCTGAAGAGACATGTTTCCTTTTTCCACCTCAGTCTTCAGTCCAGACTCCACATAAGACACGGAATTCCTGGAGGGCAGGATTGAGTTGGGCCTAACCCCTGCAAACATCCTAGTGACAGTGGTGGCAGCAGGTGGCCACGGAGAAGGTGCAGTGTCCTCCCCACCTCTTTGCCTGCAACTCCCCCAGCCTTTTGGGTCTAAGTTCCATCACACCTCACCTGTTCCTATTTTGATACAGGTCACTTTGTGCCACAGGTTTCAGCCAAAAGTCTCAACCTTGATTCACGTGAGCATCACCTGGGGCAGCTTGACACTCCCCTCTAGGGCGGGCCTGGGAATCAGGTATCTTTAAAGCCCCCAGGTGTTGTCAACATGCAGCCAGGGCTCCAGTGTCCAACTAGAGGCAGGGGTCCGAGGGCAGGGTTGTGTTGAATTCACCTTTGTAGTCCCAGAACCTGCCATGGCACAACCTTGGTAAATGTTCAATAAATCAATAAGCAAAGGTTTGTCGAGTAAATTAAAATATATTCAAACTTGCAAGCTTTGATTATTTGCTGGACACAAATACTTTAAACAGAAGACTGAAACAATTCCTTTTACTGCATTGGGAAAGGAAAATTCAGTACTTAAAAAAGATATGATCACTTTTTTTTTTTTTTTTTTTGAGATGGAGTCTCACTCTGTCGTCCAGGCTGGAGTGCAGTGGTGCGATCTTGGCTCACTGTGACCTCCACCTCTGGGGTTCAAGCGATTCTCCTGCCTCAGACTCCCGAGTAGCTGAGATTACAGGTGTGCACCACCACAACCGGCTAAAGATCACTTTTTTAAAAGGCCAGCAATTCTAGAGGCTCTTATGGATCTCAGATTCGTCTGGAGACAGGAGTCATGTTCACATCTGCATTGTGCTTTGTACAGAAGGGAATGCAAGGCAGAGTCAGCCCATTTTATGGATGAGGGAGCTGAGGCCAGTTTGGATAAGAACTTTGCTCAAGCAAGGGTTATATAGTGACAAGAGATCTCACTTACTGTGAGTGGACAACGTTCCAGGGCTGGGCCAGGCCCTCGCATGTGTAATTTGCACAACCCCCTTTGGAGGATGGGAAAACTGAAGTTCAGAGAGGCTGCTTGACCAGCACACATCTGGAAAGAGCGAGAGCCTGGCCTGGCCTCCAGGCCTTTCTGCTTGCAGACCAGGCAAGCGGATCACAGGGCACAAACCCTGATCCAGCAAAAGACGAGCATCCAACACCCAGAGGCCCGAATCAGTGGCAACAGTGAGCTGGGCATGAACACAGCCCTTGAAGCAGTAGACATTCAAAGTGACATGGCCCGTGTTTGATGCCCACAGTCCCTCATCACAGGCTCACACTGCGTCCAACCAAGGGCTAGGGCAGCGGCATTCATGAGGTTTCATAAGGAGCCTGTCGCCTGCAGGGAAGGTGGGTCACGGGAACTGGCTTCGCCTGCTGTGCCTGTCGCTCAGCTCTGTGGACCACAAGGCCTGGACCTCCTCTTTTTGTTAGTCAGAAACTCATCACAACTGTAGTTTGCACCAGCAGCAGGGACTTCATTTTACGGTGATGAAGCCTAGCCTTGGATTCATGCGAATGTCCCAGAGCCAGGGTCCTTCTGCTGGCAGCAGCTAAAACACCCTGGTGGTGGGGGTGGGGGAATTGAGCCACCGCCTTCCCGGCACCACCTGAGTCTGCTTCATCATCCCATTCATGGGATCACAGACGTCAGGAGGACAAGGAGATGGAGCTCCGAGTGACATCTGGTGGCTTCTTCCACAGTCATTCCTCAAAACCTAGCAGCATTCTTGCTTCCGCTGTCCCCCTACGATCACAGCCATCACTGAGTGAGTCCCTGCTGCAGAATGATCTTAACTCAGACCAGGGTGTAACACCTCCTCCTGCCTCCACCCTGGGTCCAGCCCACCACCACCATCTCTCCCTACACCATCACTTGCCTGGCCCATGCCAACAGCCTCCTCACTGGGCTCCCAGCCCCCACTCTTCCCCTTCCTTCCATTCTCCGGAGTCAGTCTCTGTAAAGTGCACGTGAGGGCATGCCACACCCCCTACTCAAAATCTGCTGGCTTCTGGCTGCACTTCAGCTAAAATCCAAACTCCTTCTCTAGCCTCCACAGCCCTGTGCAGTCCGGGGACTGCCTCCCTGTGGACTCACCTCCCGCAGTCTTCCCTTGTAGCAGGCAGCAGCCATGCTGGCCCTTCACACACCCCGAGTGCTTCTCCACACAAGGACCTTGCATATGCTGTTCCCTCTGATGAGAAAGCTCTTCCCCCAGATGTTCCTCCAGCCACTCCCTTTCGGTCAGCTCTCAGCTTAAATGCCATCTCCGGTCCACATCACTCAGGCAGCCACTCAGTTACCCCTATCAAATTGTATGATTTTCTCTATGTCTGTAGCACGTTATCTTCCATTTTTCCTGTAATAGTTTTGGTTTGTTTATTTCCTATACCACCATCCCATGCCCCCTCCAGTGCACACACACAGAGCAATCAACCTACCAGCTCTGTGACTGCAGGGCCCTTCTGTTCTGTCCACCACTATATTCCCAGCACCTAGTACCTAGTGCCTGGCATATACCAGATATTCAACAATATCTGTAAGATAAGTGAACTAGCAGCTACCGAGGACTCACGATGTGCCAGGCATGTGCTAAAGATCTGGGGCCATCACTGAGGACCCAGTAGACACTGGACAATTGTGTATGTCTAACAAAGGATCAAGCATTGGTCAAGTCATTAGTTACATATTCAAAGGTGGAAAAACTGCTACAAAGGAAAACGAAAAATTCAAAGAGTGTGTGCATGTATGTGTGTGTGTGCATGTGGATGCAGGGCGGTATGGTTTCCAAATGTAAGCAATTTCTCTGACACTCCTCCATCGGGTGGTGTCTAATTCCCCATTGTTTGAATATGAGGCAGCCCTGGTTGCTTGATTCTAAAAAACAGAATGCAGTGGAAGTGATGCTGGGTGACTTCCTCAACTGCATCATCAAAAGGGATACAGCTCCCATCAGCCTCTCAACCTTCAAATTTAGCCACCATGTTGTAAGGAAGCCCAGTTCACAAGGCGGCATCACATGGAAGTGTTGGAGTGAACAGCTCCAGCTGAGGACCCAATCTACAGCCAGCATCCACCACCAGACATGGGAGAGGAAGCCTTCATGGTGGCCCCAGACCTGACTGACAGACTACAGTTGCATGAAAGACCCCAAGCAGGGATCTCCAGGTGGAGCCAGTCAACTCCTGCAGCAGCAAGAGAAAGAAAATACGTTGGTGGTGTAGCTTTTGGAATAGTTCGTTCTGCAGCTGTAAATGACCAGAACAGGGACTGGTGTGACATTTGTGGAAGTCAAGGAAGGTCTTCCTGAAGAAAGAAAGGGAATCTGAGCTGATATCAGCATGAGTTAAGGTTCTACTTCGAGGGGGAGGCTGGTGGACAGAAGGACTATATATGCAAAGGCTCCAAGACAGGAAGGAGTGAGGCCCAGGGAAGGAAAGGAAACGGGGGTCCCTGAAGCTGCCTCTCAGCAGTGGAGGGAAGATTTAGGCAGGGGCCACAGCAGGAAGTAATCAGATAGTCTTGAAATACCTCCCTTCCTCTCCAGCTGGGCAGCCTAGAATAAGTAACTCACCCTCTCTGAACCTCTCAGCTCCTCATAAAAATTGGCAATAATACGACCGATTACAAAGAAGGGTTTGAGGATTAAATGAGATGAGGCGAGCAGAGCTTCTCTCCAACAGTATCGGGAACTAAGTATTGGTTTCTTTCTAGTGTCCTGGGTGAGAAAAAGGAAGCATCTTAGAACTTCCACAGTCCCATTTGTCTCTTTCTCTGTTGAAACTTGGCCTCTGGCACACAGGAGAAGAACCAGGTGACCCTATTCCTGGCCCCACCAATGTTGTGTGACCTTGGAGGGGTCACTACACCTCCTTCCAATTTTTCCAAGAACAAAATTAATGCCCCAATAAAATCTCTATCAGTGCTTTGAACTCCTTCAAGACAGGCACTATGGAAATGCAGGCTCACGCCTCTGTTCTGCCACAGCTATTTTTGGCCCCATCAGCCTTGGAAGCAGGTCTCACGGAGGGGGTGTATGTGTTTTGCTTGAGGGCTGGTACACATCTCCTTCCATGGCCTCCAACATCTGAGTCACAGGCGGGGATGGGCGGGCCACGGCTGACATTTACAAAGCAAGCCCAGGTCCTGGGCTCTGGCGGCTGCTGAAGGCTTTTTGTTCAGGCCGCAAGCAGGCCTCTGGCTCTGCCAGGGTTCATGCCCACCCGTGCCTTCCAGAAATACCTTCACCAGAGGCACTCCAGTTGACACTGAGGATCACATGCCTGGCAAGGGCTGCCCGGAAGAGACACAGGTGGGACTCTCTGAAAACCTTTTCTTTCCTGTTGAAGATCCAGGGGAGTCTACACCTCCTTTGAGAGCCCATCTCATCCTCAGAGTTACAAATCTGATGCTCCCATCTCAGCAGAGAGATGCTGGAACCCTGCAGAAGCAACTCCCAATCTGAAGGTTAGTGACCTGTTCTCATTTCTACTGCTTGCATTAGAATTATTTATGAGCTGCCATTTATCATGTGTTAACTAGGTGCCAGGCTCTGTGCTGTGTTAGTTTTAGGGCATCAAATCCCTCCAACCACCCATGTGCAGCAGGTGGGGTTGTTAACTCCATTCCACACATTTGGAAATTGGGGCTCCAAGCAGTTAAGGATTCCTTGCCCAAATCACTTAGCTAATGAACAAGGGTTGGACCCCAGGTCTAGAGGGAGGAAGCCAGGTTCTGAGCCACCGCTCTATGACACCACCTTTTGAGCACAAAGTGTCTGCCCAGGACGGCCTGGGTAATTTCTAACCTTCATGACAATGCCTCTGCAGGTAGGAATCATATGAGAAAACTAAGGCTCAGAGACGATGTGACATGGCCAGGGTCTGAGTTAGCAGTGAAAGGCCTGGGGCTGGCCCCAGAGCCCCTTGCTGGGACTGTGATTCTCTAGGGCACAGTTTCTCAAAGTGTGCTCCTATGACCAACAGCGTCAGCATCATCTGAGAATGGAATTGAAATGGACGTCCTCGCGCCCCACCCCAGACCTCCCAAGTCAGGAGTTCTGGGGATGAGCTCCAGTGATCTGTGACTAAACGAGCTCTCCAGGTGCTTCTGATACAAGCTCAAGCTGGAGACCCCTGGCCGAGTGCCCAGACTCAAAGTGAGGGTTGTGGGCAGAGCCTGAAAAACCCAAGGGCAGAAAGTGGAGATGCTGCTCAAGAACCTTCCACTTCACTAGATCCCTTTCCATGCTCTTTCTCCAAGGCAGGCGGGGCACAGGGTAGCGCTGCTGGGAGTGGGGCACACAGCTGGGCCCGCACAGAGGAATACGAAGCCACACTGCCCACTCCAGAAATGAAGTAGGGGAGGGAAGTCAGGACTCCCAAAAGATTCATGGTGGCCGGGCACAGTGGCTCACGCCTGTAATCCCAGCACTTCAGGAGGCCAAGGCGGGCGGATCACCTGAGGTCAGGAGTTTGAGAACAGCCTGACCAACATGGTGAAATCCTGTCTCTACTAAAAATACAAAAATTGGCCAGGCATGGTGGCTCACATCTGTAATCCCAGCGACTAGGGAGGCTGAGGCAAGAGAATCACTTGAACCTGGGAGGCAGAGGTTGCAGTGAGCTGAGATTGTGCCACTGCACTCCAGCCTGGGTGACAGAGAGACTCCTTTTCAAAAAAAGAAAAAAAAAATTCGTGGCAAATTAGAACAAAACAGACACCCCCAAAATAAACATAACAAAAAACAACTCGAAAAGCCACTGTTGCCTTTGCCAGCAGAAGGGTGGCCCAGCAGTAGGGTGACCCGCTGTTCCAGTTTATCCAGGACTGAGGGGTTTCCTGGAGCACAGGACCTTTGGGGCTAAAACCTACAGAGGCCTGGGCCAGCCAGGACAAGCGGGTTGCCCCGAGGGGCAGGGCAGCAGCAAGTGCTGTCTGGATGAAGAGCAAGGCCTGCCTGGCCAAGTGAAGGATGCCCTGCAAATGTTCCTGGTCATTACTTCTAGGGGGGACTTCACAGGCCTGCATGAATAGGTGTTTCTCTCTCCCCTCTTTCTCCCTTTGTCCCAGACACACACACCAAAGCTCAACACATTTGTGGATCAATATCACTTCAGCAGGGAGCTTCCTGCCTGATACTTGGGCTGCTAATTCTGGGCCTCTGCTTTGGCCACTCCTTCTTCTTCATGGCCTGTCCAGCCTCCCTCTGCTACCACCTGGGAATTCTACCTGGGAATTCTCTCATGTCTTCCTAAATCTGCCCTCCCTGCCCCTTTTGGAATTATGTATCCCCTTCCCAACAGCACCTCTTTATCCCCCAGATCTGGCTGGCACTCACAGGCTGCTCTTCATCAGAATGCATCCACAGGATGTTTACAGCAATGGATACCTGTCTAGTTTTCAAAAGTACTTCTCACTTTCAGGAACCTTCAGGGCAACCCCATGCGGTGGGTGTAGCCTATGAACCTATTTTACAAAGGAAGAAACTGAGGCTTTGGTTAACCAGCTCTCTTAAAATCATGAGGAGGAAAGAGCAGGGCTAGCATGTCGACATAGGCTCAAGAAAGGCTCGTGGAATCGGCCTCTTATGCCAAGCCCTTGGTCTTTCATGACCTGGGCCCTGCTGATGTGGACAAGTCCCTGTGTGACTCTGTAACCCTCAGGGTGCCCAGCCCAGGGTTGGACATAGAACAGGTGCCTGGCAAATGCTCGCCAGATAAATGAGAGGCCCTTGTGAGTGGCAAGAATGCAAAGGACATCAGAGGAGCAAATGGGACAAGGACTGGCGCATGCCTTGAGCCAGTGAATCCAGAGAGATGGCAGGAAGGGACACTCCTGTGAACACCTTCTGCAAATGACAGTCCACTGGACCATGAACTCCACGAGGGCAGGAGCTGTCTGCTGCCCACTGCATGCCCCACACTTGGAGCTCAGTGCACACCTGTTGAGTGACAGCTGAGGCTCTACAGCATTGAAGCCCTGTGCCCTCTGGGAGACACGAATTCCTTCAGGGTTATATAGCAGGCACTTGTTTCTTGCTGTTGTTGTTGTTCGTTTGTTTTTTTGTTTTGGTTTTTGTTTTGAGGCGGAGTTATGTTCTTATTGCCCAGGTTGGAGTGCAATGGCGCGATCTCGGCTCACTGCAACCTCTACCTCCCTATTTTATGATTTTGGCAGAAGTTGTAGATGTGGCCGTAGCTCTGACATTTATTGGGCACTACTTGTATGCAGGGCTCTGGGCTGAGCTCAAGGACCAAGAGAATGAATAAATCACGTTCTCCACCACTGGTCTAATCCACCTTACATGCCTGAGGCACTCCATGGCTATGGTAGACATCCCCTGCCCTCCTGGCCTGGTAGCCATGTTCTTATTTTTGGGTTATAGCTCTTCTATTCGGATTTTCCTTTGGGAAACCACCTTTCCCTGAGCCTCTATCCACACATCCCAACTCCAGGGGTGGTCACATGGCCTGGTCCTGACCAACCAGCATATTCTATCCCATAAGCCACCATGATTGGTCCACCAGTGGGCACATGACCCAAGCTAGTCCGGTGAAAGTCAGCCTCAGGGCTTCCCTTGGACTATTGGGAAACAGAAGGTCTCTTCCTAGGGAGATTACTGACTGTAAGGATGATGGAATGCTGGAGCCTGGAGCTACAGGAACTGAGCCAGCCTGAGAGAAAAGGCAACCCAGGAGAAATCAGGAGAGAGCGATAGAGACAGAGACAGAAATCCAATACCATCATCATTTGAGACCATGGATTCAGCAGACCTGCTGACTGGATATCCTGATACATGAGCCCACAAGCTAACATCTTTCTCCCTAGTTTTTGTATTGCTTAAACCGCTTCAAGATGTGTTTTTGCTACTTGAAACTGAAAAAGTCCTGCCATACAGAGCTCTCCTCTCCCAAGAAGCACCTTCAGTCCCAAAATTCAACATGAGTTCTCTCCTCTCTACCCAACCAAGCACTCTCCTCTAGCCTCCTCCTATCTCCGTAGCCCCCAGCCTGGTTTCAGGCCCTCTTTGATGGTCTGGGGTCTGAATGATCTCAAGAGACCCCCACCTGACTCCAGTCTGCCAGCTCAACCCCAATCCACTCCAATCCAACCCACATTGTCAAAACAGCTGATGTTTTGAAACAGACAATATAGGCTCATGTCACTTCCCCACTTAACACCTTTGTAGGCTCATCACTGCCCAGAGCAGTTTCCTAAACCTTTGGGTCCATGTCCTTGCAGTTATGGAGCTGATTTTAGATGGTACATAGACCCAGCACTCAAACACATTGAGACCTGTAATAAGAAACTTGAGCTCCTTTTGATTCTCTTACAAACTTTCCAATTACTTTATAGAGAAGATCTCAGCACTGTGCTACTATGACTTTGACATCTCTCTACCACTTACTTCTCTCCCTTTTTTTAACAAATAGAGAGGAAGCCTCAAGCTCAGAATCTTCCAGAGAAGGCTGGAATTTTAAAACCTTGGTTTGCTTCCATTGCATTTATTATTATGGTCACCTTCCGTTTATGCAAGTGGTACTGGTTTCTCATTTACAGTAGTTTTGTAAAGATAAAGAAATTAATTTGTATACACACAAAAGTGAGTTTATTTAAAGAAAAAATAAAGCAAATAAGAGATGGTACTTGGATATGCATGAATGTAGGTCATTATTTGGCAAACAATGACCTATAGGATGAAATGCGATCTGCTCAGCCAGGCACACAGGCCCTTCTAGGTCCTCCTCCTTGGCCACCCTTTCAAGCCACTGAAGGGCTTGTGACTCTCAAGAGGAGTCTCACAGAGCCACACTTCCAAGCCTTAGTCCACCTCTTCCTTCTGCTTGGATGCCCTTTTTCCCCAACCTGCTTAGCAACCTGGAACAATCCCATTCATTCATTCATTTTTCTTTTTTTTTTTTTTTTTTTTGAGACGGAGTCTCACTCTGTGGCCCAGGCTAGAGTGCAGTGGCGCAATCTCAGCTCACAGTAACCTCCGCCTCCCGAGTTCAAGTGATTCTCCTGCCTTAGCCTCTGGAGTAGCGGGGATTACAGGTGCCCGCCACCACGCCCGGCTAATTTTTGTATTTTTAGTGGAGACAGGGTTTTACCATGTTGCCCAGGCTGGTCTCGATCTCCTGACCTCGTGATCCACCCACCTTGGCCTCCCAAAGTGCTGGAATTACAGGCATGAGCCACCGTGTCCGGCCAATCCCATTTATTCTTAAAGACCCCTGTTACTATTTACTGGGGCTACTGTTTTGCTTAACTATTCAGGTATTTCCAGTGCACCCGGCAAACCATTTCTGTGTTCTCTCAGGCCACTCTTTGTGGGTTGCTGACAGGATGGCCTTCCCTTGGAGGGCTGAGATTCCAGAAGGCCAGGACAGTCCTTCTCCTCTGTCTGACACAGATGCTCAGTGAGCACAAGATGACCTGAAGGGACCCGAGCTGGGGGATGTGGATCATCAAATACAAACCACTGGGAGCTACGTGCCGTGGGGCCCAAAATGTGGGAGACTGAGGAATTCTAAAGGAAGGGAAAGGAGTGATCTCCAAGGGTAGGTGCAGGCCCAGGGATTCTTTCAGGAGAGAGGAGGCCAGTGAGCATCCCGGGATAGAAGGATGCGGCAGAGGCCCGGAGCAGAGGGCCTGGCAGGCCTAGGTTCTCAACTGTAACTTGCATTTGAATCACTTCAGTACTTGTTATTGTGAGACTTCCCAAGTCTCACCCCAAAAACTCTGGCTCAGTGGGTTTGAAGTGGGCCCATGAAGATGCATTTTAAAACAAATGCTTTGGGTTATGCTGAAGCAGGTCATTTGAAGGCCAGGCTTTGAGAAGCAATGGGCCACAGGGTGTCAGGGAAGGATGGAGATATATAAAGGCCTCACAGTCAAAATGCAGGAATTCACACAAATTGCAAAGATCCTCCAGAACATTGCATCACTGACTGGGGACCAAGAGGCTGGAAACACAGCCTACCAGATAACAAGCTTTGTGCCAAGGTTATCGAAAATACATCCCAAATAATTCCATGGAGACGTGTTTAATGAGGTAGATATGGACATGATCACAGGCATCCTATAGGTGGGAACTTGAAGGAACCATGTGAAATACAGAACCTCCTTTGGAGAGACCTTATCAAGTAGCAATTGTAAACAGGGAACTTTACCATGTAGAGGTCAGGGCTGAGGCCATTTCTGGCTAAAGAAACGCTCCTTTGTTTGAATGACGGCGCAATCAAATTGTTCAGAGATGAAATTGTCCAAGGCAAACAAGTCACAGAGAGGTTTTAGCAGAATTCGGTGCACATAGCTGAAAGGCATCTTGTAACTTTGCTCCCAGAGCATTGACTTTGGTTCTACCCTAACTGCCTCCTTAAATGTAAATTATAATAGAGAAATAGAACTGTGTGTTGGGGGAGGGGGGCTATTTAAGACCAGTCTCCAGCAGCTGCCCCCTTTAAAGATCTGGCCTTCGGAACAATCCAGGCCAAGTCACTCATCAAATGGAGATTGACTTTTATCTGATTAACTGATGGAGAAACATCCTTCTCCATCTTGCAGGAGCGTGCTGTGGGAAAGGCATTTTGCAGACTGCAGGGGAAAGTTGGGCCTTGGCTTCCCTCCTGCTTGGACAGTGGAAAATTACCAAGAAGGCAGGGCTGCCCTCGGCCATGCTCACTGGATCTTCATGGGCCCAGGAAAACACAAAAAGAAACCTGAAAATGGAGTGAGCCATTACCTACCTGGGGCGGAGAGAAGTCTGGGAGGCGGTGGGGGCGGGGGCGGTGGGGGCAGTGGGGGAGGAGGCCGGCACTGGCAGACGTGTCGGCAGCTGTCAGTCACTTTGGAGCAGGACTTCTGGGGCTCACCGTGCGTCACCTGTAAACATGGGCACACGTACCCAACAGAGGGAGAAGACCATAAGGCAACTGGAAGCTGAAACGAGCCCCAGGCCACCCTGTCCCCTGCCAGGCTGGGACTTGGGATTCCTCTCCAAGACCAAGGCAGGAAGAATCGAAGTCAGATTGGTTCAAAGGGGACAATGTTGTTGGCGGCTGGCCTGGCTGGTTGGAGACTAAAGTTTTCTTCCTAGCTTTGCCAGAGACCCTGGGCAAGTGACCTGGATATGAATGAGAAGTCGACAAGAATTTGAAGGTTAACTGGTAGAATTTCCCCATTGTACAAATGGGTAAACTGAGGCCCAGGCAGAAGCAGCTGCCTGAGGGCCTCACACTTGGAGAGTGATACCCTTTATTTCCTCTGTAATCTAAGCCCAGCCGCTTCTCCTGTCTTCTTTGCTACGGCCCAAGGCCAAACCCTTGCCCTCTCTCCAGCCCTCACTCCTCATGGCCTTTTTGTGTCTACTCTGGGGCAAGGCCCCCCCTCTCTTGGGGAGAAACCTCATCCAGTGAGGCCTCTGCTCCTGTGTCCCCACGTGACCGAAGGGAGCAGAACAACCTGCCTGATGCTCTCTACTCGGTGTCCTGGTGGTCTTGTGGGAAGGGCACCACCTCCATCCCCCCAGCAAGCCCCAGATGCCATCCCATCCCTCGTGGGATCATGTGGCCTGCAAGGTCTGCAAGGGGCAATCCCTGACAACCTCTTTGGCCCTGCCTCATCCCATGCTCTCTCCCCGCCATGCTCTCTCCCCGCCATGCTCTCTCCCCGCCATGCT
>NC_045439.1:12575862-12662218 GCF_002776525.5 Piliocolobus tephrosceles | reverse complement strand
TCTCCCCGCCATGCTCTCTCCCCGCCATGCTCTCTCCCCGCCATGCTGTCTCCCCGCCATGCTCTCTCCCTGTTTCTCTGCCCTCATTCTCTCCTTTCAGTTTCAGGCCCCTGGCCTCTGCAATTGCTGCTCCAGTGGTGGTAATGTTCTCCCATCCCTACCCCTGCTGCGCCCCTGACTCAGCTTGGCCATGACCTCACAGACGTGTCTCTGACCTCTTTATCCAGCCAGATCCTTTTGTATGGGCTCTCCTGGCACCAGGTTCCCCTCTAGGGGCAGAAATCTACATTTGGGTGTTACCTGGTTCATACCTATCTTCACCATGGCACTGTGAGCTCGCTGAGGGCAGGGCAGGCTTGGTTCCTTCTCTCTCACTAACATAAATCACCACTTAAGGGAATGCCCACCATTTGATAAATCTTTGGTGAATGAATGAATGAATATGAAAAACTGGGCCACAATCCGTGCCTCTTGAACCCTGGCATGGTGTTTTTCCAGCACCAATCTCAGCTTCCTCATCTGTCAACGAGGAAGGGTAGCCGGAGTGAGCTGGGCTCCATCAGCAGTTCCCAGCCCTGGCTGTACGTTGGAATCTCCCTGGTGGTTTTAAAAAATACCCATGCCTGAGCCACATCGATTAAATCAGAATTTTGCAGGTGAAGCGGGGCCTGGGGATTTTGCTTAAGCTTCCCACGTTAAACTTCTTATGCAGAGCCAGCATGGGAACTGGGTGGATGGATTAGACTGACTGCCAGTGTCCCTCGCTGTACAGAGTGCCATAAATCCAAGAGTCTGGTGTTTCATGCCTGTCCCAGGGAACAAGCTGGTTTAAAAGCACAAGGAGTTGCCAGTCACCCTCCACCTCCTCAATGGCCATGGTTAATTTCTCTGTCATCTCTGAGCCACTAGAAACCAGAACTCCACTTTCCCTGCAACTAGCCCTGTGTGGTCTGCCTTTGAATGCTGATCTATCCCCTCTGCCACGTGGCAGGGAGATCCCCTGGGGCTGGGTGGCTCCCATCACACCTGAAAGATGTGAAGAAGTAATGTGGGTAACGTCCACTGGGGTGGCAGCAGGAAGTGAGCTGATTTACAGCCCTGGCTTAATATCTATGAGGCTAAGAGGCTCCTGCTCATCACCTTTTAATGTTTTTAAAGGGCCATTGACTGCGTTTCAAACCCTGGAAGGCAATCTTCTCTCCCACTGGGAAGAGCATATCATCAGATGGTGGCCTCTGCTCAATTATTTTACAGAAATGATTAACTCCTTACATGTCAGTGGGAAATCCACCGGCTTCTAGACCGGTGCCATTGTTAGATGTCCCATCATTGAGCCTGTGCCCCTCTAGATTCTGACCTTCTGAGACCCCGGGGTTTGCTAGAAAGCTTCATTCTCCTAACAGCTGGCCTCTGAGCCCACTTCTTCAATGCACTCTACCAAGTGTGTGAACTTCAAGCAAGACCATTGCCAGTGCAATTATTTTCTCAGTCTCAGGTGCAATTTATGAGAGAGAGTTCAAGAGGAGCACGTTTGGCCCGACACAATGACCTATTTTTGTGAGAGGATATGAAGCACAGATGTAGAAGGATATTTAATGTGATGAAGTTCTAGGCAGAAAAATCAGGGCCAAATTTCAAGGCTGCAGGAGGAAGAAGTGAAGGAGCACAATACATTTAAAACATTGATAGTTCTTGCCTGTAATCCCAGCACTTTGGGAGGCCGGGGCGGGTGGATCACCTGAGGTCAGGCGTTCGAGACCAGCCTGGCTAACATGGTGAAACCCTGTCTCTACAAAAAAAAATACAAAAATTAGCCGGGGTGGTGCAGGCCTGTAGTCCCATCTACTCAGGATGCTGAGGCAGGAGAATGACTTGAACCTGGAGGTCAAGGCTGCAGACAGCCAAGATCATGCCACTGCACTCCAGCCTGGGTGACAGAGCAAAACTCCAGTCTCAAAAAATAATAAATAAATAAATACATTAATAAAATTGATAGCTCTGGCCAGGTGTGGTGGCTGACACCTGTAATCCCAACACTTTGGGAGACTGAGGCAGGCGGATCATTTGAGCCCAGGGGTTCAACATCAGCCTGGGCAATAGAGTGAGACCTCATCTCTACAACTTTTTTTTTTTTTTTTTTTTTTTTTTTTAGCTGGGCATGGTGGCACACGCCTATAGACCCAGCTACTCCAGAGGCTGAGGAGGGAGCATTGGAGGATTGCTTGAGCCCAGGAGGTTGAGGCTGCAGTGAGCTATTGCAGCGCACCACATTCCAGCCTGGGCAACAGAGCAAGACCCTGTTTCAAAACAAACAAAAAAAATCAGTGGTTCTCAGTCTCTTATATAAGGGCCTCCCTGAAATGTGAGCAGGCACAATTGCTTAGCCAACTGTTCTCATGAAAGGAGCAAGTCTGGTCTGTCCTTATGCCTGACAGCTGGGCCTCCACTGCTGTGTCCTGAGAGTTTGGTCTAGTCCAAGCCTATGGTATCTGAGCCTGCCTTGACTCTGGGTTACTCAGACCCCATATCCACTTGCTAGCTTCTCTCCATCCTTCAAATCCATCTCTTGAATAGCCTTATTGGGCGTTCATGCAAGAAAAGGACTGAGACTTTTCTCTCTCCTTTTTTTGAGACAGGGTTTCGCTATGTTGACGAGACTGGTCTCAAATTCCTGGGCTTAAGCAATCCTCCTTCTTGGGCAAAGCCATCCTAAACCCTCCTCCACCCCAAATTAGACTCCCTTGCTCAGTGCTGCTGCTTTATTCTGCAAACATTTCTGTCTGGGGCATTTCCGTGCTAGTTTGTAATGTGTGTCTCTCTACATTGAGTTGTGAGTGTCTTAGGGCAGGCAGGTAGATGAGTACTTTATTAATCCTGAACAATCATGATTTTCTGAGCCTTACTATGTGTCCATCATAGGTTCATGCTCCCATTTCGCCCTGGGCGTAACCGGGAGAGATAGGTGATATCATCCACTCTTAACAGGTGGCCCGCAGGCTCAGTGAAGCTAAGTGATGTACCAAAGTTGCCCAAGGCCCAGCATTCAGTTGGCATTCAGTGAAAAGGTGCAATGCTCACCAGTGGAGAAACACAGGATCTGTCCCATTCCCCAGTGCTGGTTCCACTTGATTGGCAGTGTTGTATTTAGACCAATAGAGAGGAAGCCTCGGGTGTCCAGAGCTTGTCTCAACACCTGGCATTTGGTTTCTATCTTGGGGAATTTCTAAAGGAGAAGGAACTTGCCCCTAAAGTAACCTGCTCTTAGCTGGACTTCGTTAAGAAGGAGCAGAGGCCCAGAAAGGTCAGTGACTTGCCTAAAGCCCACAGAACACAGGCTGGTATTGGTACTTCCTGGGACCACTTCTTATTCCAGTTTCACCATCATCTGCCTTCCAGGCCCTGTTCTGCAGTGCTCTCCTGCAGCCAGAATCCTGTAAATGCTGTAGGCTTGAGAGTGGGCTGAGGCACAGGTAATGTCCTGGAGTCTCCTGGATTTGGTACCTGTAGCAGGGGTCTGAGGGATACAGTGTTCCCAGCATCAGTTCCCTCTTCTCCAACCACCGTCCTCCTCCTGGCCAATCAGTGTCCTACCACCATCCTACTCCTGACCAATCAGTGCAGTTCTGGGTCCAGCAGACGTTGCCTCCTAAATCGTCCTTGAATCCATCTACTCCTCTGTTTCCTTTGCTGCCACCTGAACGAGGCCACCATCAGGTCTCCAGTGGGCAGTACCTGCCTCTCATCTAGGGTTGCCAGATAAAATATAAGACACCCTATTACATTTGAATTTCAGATAAACAACAAATAATTTTAATTGGGAGAGTTATTATATGGGAGAGATGCTAGGAAAACAATTTGTAGTTTATTTGAAATTCAAAGTTAACTGGATGTCCTGTATTTTATTTGCTAAATCTGGCCACCCTCCCCTTACCTACCTCTTTGCCCCTGCCTTGCCTCCTCCCTGCATCCATCCTTCATGCAGGAACTGGACTGAGATTTCTCTTTCTCTCTTTTTTTTTTTGAGACATGGTTTCACTATGTTGTCCAGGCTGGCCTCGAATTCCTGGGCTCAAGCAATCCTCCTGCCTTGGCCTCCCAAAGTGTTGGGATTACAGGTGTAAGCCACTGCAACCAGCCTGGACTGAGATTTCTTAACCAACCTGAGATTGTGTCATCTCTTACTTAAAACCCTTTACTTAAAATGACATCCATAGCCCTCAGGATCAAGTGCAAACTGCAGGACACTATGTTAGTGGCTTACAATAGTGGCCTTACCTGGTGCTGCTTTCCCCTGGGTCTTCCAAAGTCCCTCTCTCCTCTGGCCTTGGGCTGTTCCCTCTGCCTGGACACCTCACCCTCATTTGCATCCTAACTTCTCATCCTTCATGTCTCAGCTGAAGCACCACACCCTTCAGGCTTCTATGACTCTTGCCCCTAGTCCAAGCTATTTCTTCTTGCTGAGCTCTCTTGATGATAATTACTTGTTTAATTAGCTCTACATTGCCAAACTATCAGTGCCATGAGGTAAGAGGCCACTAAGCCCCTTGCACTTAACAAAGGGCCTGGCATATAGTAGGCGCCCAATAAATGCTGCCAAATGACTCATCAAAGCTGCAGAGACTGACTATAGAAGGGGTTCAACATCACTTGGGTCTGGGGTGGCTCCTCATCAGCACACAGAGACCCATAAGGCCAGATAAGGGGCTGTCTCTCTAACTATTGCTTTAGGAAGGCAGCCACAAAGATGATGGCTTCTGGCATCTTTCATGGAGACAGGCCAGCACCACGGTAACTTGATGAGACACACTCCTGTCACACCTAATAAATTTGCCAGCCTGTCATCCTCTTCCCTTGCAAAAAAAAAAAAAAAAGAATAATCTGGAAGTGAACTTAGAAGAACCCTAAATCACTAAATCACAAAAGCTCAAAATCTCAATTCCAGACACATGAAACAACAGGGGGGAAAGGCTAAGGAATGCTCCCACTAACCCTTCTGACAATTTAAATGTCGTCTGACTTTAATGATTAAGCTTCTTATCAACTAACAGCAGCCACAGGCTTAGAGCTGACTGCAAGGTAAGAATCTGGTGCTTTGGGGGACCCCAGGTCTCTTGCCTCATTGAGGATCCCATTAATCACAGGACTTTGTTATGTTGGCCTTGTCCTTCCAAATGTTCTTCTGGCAAAATGCTCGTGGAAAGGCAGATAGCTCTGAGTTTGTTCTCCAGATTAAAGAAACTCCTATGACGTGACAGATTTTATTTTCCCCACTTAAAGAGAAACACATGGCTTCATGCATTTCCATTTTTCCTCTTCTCTCCTATGTTCCCCCGGATTTAGCTCTTTTGCTTAAAGCCAGATCCATTCATTCCAAAACCCCTTTCCCTTGATTTCTCTGTCCCTATCATTTGTAAATTAATTTCTCCAGTGCCTTAAGCCAAGGTTTTACCCATTCTACTTGTCTGGAGGGTTCCTTTTGAAATTGATTTGTATGAAAATTGATTTGTATTGAGTAAGAGCATCTGAAATACACACACACACATACACACACACACCCCTGCACACACACACACACCTGCTTGTATAAGTACTGCCTGGCTAAAGGACGCGTAAAAAACTAAACTGCTTTCACAAAATTATTTCTTCTGGGAGGAGTGCGGGGTGCTTGTGGATCTTCTGTTTAGATCCTACTAGCTCACACAGTAGAATTCTAGTCTTGGAGACTGACAACCTCATTATGTTGCTTCCCACCCCAGCTGAAGAAGTATTATGGAAGAGAGAAAACTGTAAACAAATGAATCTAAAAACTAAGTGAACTCAATATCTGAGGTTCAGCTAAAAGTTGAACAAGGGAAGCTGGTCCCAAGCCACTGAAGTGTTTAGAAGTGACAAAATCGTGTTTCCTGAGGAGACACAGCTGAGTTTAATAACTGCTGTTTCACACATTAGACAAAGCTGTCAATTCCAAAAGGAAAACAATTGTGAGTGAGATGGAGGCAAGCCAGAGAAGAGAGCAGAAGACGGGGCCTGGGAGTGGGGATGCCGAGCAGCGTCGGACCCCGGCTCTCGATGGGCAGTCACCCAGGCCATCATCCAGGCAGGACTAACTGAGCAAGCTCCCGGCAGGGCCCATCATTTGGGGCAGCTCAGGGACCTCGATAGACTGGCAAGTGGTCTTGCCCCTTTCTCCTTTTTTCTTGGTCTGTCACCCCTACTCAGAGCAGCCATGTGAATGGTCCCCAAACCCCAAAATGCCACCAGGAGAACATGAGGCTACAAATACCCGAGAGTGGATCCTCAATGCCCAAAACAATGAAAATGTCCTCCGGAGCCTGCAGAAAAAATGTCACAGACCACGCAGTGATCAACAGAGTACCTGGTCAGCCAGGCAGAAGAACGGCATTACTATCACTCCTATCAGCAATGGCAGCAACCACTACCGGTTAGTGTGCATCATGGTCCTGGCACTGCGCCAAGTAATCCTTACATCTCTCATCCAGTACTTAGAATAGTACAGTCAGGAAGAAGAAACTAACTCTCAGAGAGGGGTTGCCTAAAGCCTCCCAGCTGGTGAGGGACAGAGCTGAAGCTCAAATTCCAGAGCTGACATCGAAGTCCACCTTGTCACCTCTCCACTGTACCAGTGACCATGCACATTCTGGGGGGACTAGGGAATATATCATTGAACCCTGTCTCTGATCCTAAGAGGTAACTCCAGTTAGTGGCTGCCTGGCCTCTGCCCTGCGATTTAAGGGGCACAGGGTGAGAGATTCAACCCTGGGCAGTCCTGACAGATGGGCCACCACGCATTATCTGTCCACAGCCTCAACTCTGATAGGTACAAGAAACACAGTTGCCTTCTGTGTTGAAAACCAGTTTAAGAAAGGTAATTTGAAGTTAATCAGTGGTTCTGGCGGGAAAGAAATAATATATATCCTTGGGATGACTTTTCCTTGTAAGTTTGTTTCTTTCCTGAATTTCTACCCTAGAATGCTATCATCGGAAGGTATTCTCTGAGCCCCTTTTCATTCCAAGGTCGGCCCGGTCCTGCAGGCTTTAGGCCACAATTGAGGCCTCTCTTTGGAGTTTCTTGTCTTTTCAGGGGTAGGGTATGGGGTACGGTAGCAGCTTTTCTTTTCCCCAGCTTTTCCGAGAACCAATCAGTGGGGCGGCTGCAGGAAGCCAGGGTCTCAGGAGGGAAGGGGCAGCTCTCCCCTCACCCAGGAGGTCCTCCCAGCCAGTGCGCAGCCGGTGCGTCTCACCTGCACGAAGCCCCAGAGCGGGTGGAGCGCGCAGTGCAGCAGCAGCGAGGACCAGCAGCAGCCACGGCCCAGCACCAAGTCCCGGAGGAGCATCTCGGCCAGCGACGCCCGCTCCTGGGGCGAACTGTCAGGAGAGCAAGGCTCGGGTCAGGCGGACATCGCGTGGGCACTTTAGCCGCCGCGCACCAACATACCTCCCATCCTGGATCGGTCGGGCACGCCCTGCACCCAGGGGCACCCTAGTAAACCAAGCCTGCACTTACACTCCAACTTACACCTTCACTGACTCTTCGTAAATCCCACAATTCACACTCTTTTCTTAGGCACATCCCCAGAATCCCGCACGTACCCTTTAGTTCCGCGCACAGCTCCAGAATATGCGTGCATACCTTGGCCCCATGCACACCTCCAGAAACAGCCAAGCACACTTACTGCGCCCCATTAACCCCTAGAAGCAGCCACGTACAACTCACTCTCACTATGAGTACACTTCAAACCCGGCGGGCACTACTCACCCTGTGCGCACACCCACAGAAACAACCGTGCACACCCACTGACTCCTGCCAGCACCCTCGCTGACCCTGCATGCACGGCACCAAGAAATCTCACGCTGCGTGCACCCTCACTGCCCTGCCGGCCTCATTGCGCACACTGCAACATAGGCACCTCCGTGCGCTGCCCCTTTGCACGCCCCTGCCCAGCCCCGATCTCCCGCTCCCGGGCGTGGGTTCCCCCCACGCCTCCATCTCCGCCCGCACCCTTCTAACGCCTCACGCCACCTTGCCTGGCGGCGGCCCCAGTCGATCCTCAGCTCGCGGAAGAGAGGTCCGCGTCCCCCCCCGCGGCAGCTCTGTTTCCCAGCCGCCGGACAGCCCCCATTTAAAGCCAGCCGCCTCCCCAGTCCCCCGCCCTCTAGGCGGGGCCTCGGTCCTCACCTTGGCGGCTGCGCGGGCGCCCGGGGGCTTCACATGCCGGGGAGGAGCTCCCGGCGCTGGAGCAAAAGTTTGCGCGCCGTTTGGGCCTCCCGGGGCGCTGAGCGGAGGACCAGGAGTGGCGTCCTCGCAACGGGCGCAGGGTGCGGTGGCTCCCGGCTGCGCCTGGCCGCGCGCGGGGCGGGAGGGGCGGCACCCCGCGCCCAGGGCCGGGGCTGGCCGCCGAGGCGGAGGCAGAGGGCGGGGAAAGTCTCCTCTAAGCCGCCTGGAGCCGGCCGCGCGAGCCCTCCACGGGCTCGCGTTGGCTCCCCCCCTTCCTGGTGGCGCCGAGCGGCTGCCCGGGGCACTGGGGTGCCCGAGCTCTCTGCTACCCTCACCCCGGCCCGCGAGAGGCAGCGGCGGGAGGTGCCGGCTGGGAGCGCCCGCTGGGGCAGCAAAGCCGCGGGCGGAGGCGAAATAAATAATGCACGAAAAAGGAAAACAGACGTGAGCCGAGCCAGAGCCTCTCCCGCCTCCCGCCCGGGGCTGCACTCCCGCCCGCGCTCCCCCCGCCGCCCCCGCCGCCGCCGCCGCCGCCAGCGCCGCTGCGGTGATTCCTCGTCTCCATCTAGCGAGGCTATTGTGTATTGGGCGCTTAATTATTTATTCACCCTGGAGGCCGAGGATTCCCAGTTCCAGGGGGTTTTGGCCTTTGCCTGCGCTTCCCCAAGCCTCTCCCGAGGCTGAGGAAAGGTGGCGAGGACTGACTTGAGATCCTTTTTTGCGCTCCTTCCTTGAGGACTCTCCCCGCCGTACTCCCCGCAGGCTCTCCCGGGCCCCGGGGCTGAAAGGTGCAGGCCGCCCCTCTCCCGGCCAAGGGCCTTGTCCTCTCCTTTGTAGTCCCAGCAGCAGAAACTCTTGCAACACTAGGCTGCGGCTGCGAAGGAGCTGTGACGGCCCTGGGGAGAACATTTCTACCACTGCTTTTCCTCAGCCGTCTGCCAACTCCTCTGTTTGAGGCAAGATTATCAACAAGTCAGTTTATTCGGTTCTTCGGGAAGTAGCCTGGTTACCTCTCTTTCAAACAAGCTGTGCCTAGCAGCATCACAGGCATGGTGCGGCAACTCTGCTCTTGTGGTGGAAGCACTTTGCAAGCGCTTTGACTGATGGGGGGCGCCTTCCAGAAGGCCCTCAAGGCCTGGACAATCCTATTTTTAGGTTGGATGAGAGAACCAGGGGCTTAAGACACAGAGCTGAGGGTCAGATACTGCGGCGTGTGCATGGAAGAAACATTTACTGAGCGCACCTTTTCCCAGTATTTGGACACCCTTGAGCCACTCACGTAAACACACACTATAAACTGCTGGTTTGCAGAGTATAAACTGCCTTGCGAGCCAGCTTTCAGAACAATGTCTTAGCGGCCTCCTTCATGCCAGAGCGCTGCCCCAAGGCTCTGTGCCACATAAGTGCTGGAGATTGCACCTCAACCAGCAAGATGCAGGGACTAATGTAAAAAAGACCTTGTTCCTTCCCCCCCCCGCCCCCAAGAATTCAGGGGCCTGTCAGGGAGATAGATAAAACCAACCACTGCACTGTGCACTAGCATGTCACTCTCAGCCGCCCTGAGAAAGGGAAAGACTGAGGAATGGAGGGCGGATTGAGTAAAGGCTCCTAGGAGAGGGTGACTTGCTGGGAGTAGGGGAACGTCTCAAGCATTGGTAACCCTTTGTGCAAAGAAATGGAGACATTTGTGGGGCTGGGCGCGGTGGCTCACGCCTGTAATCCTAGTACTTTGGGAGGCCGAGGCGGGTGGATCACGAGGTCAGGAGATCTGGCTAACACGGTGAAACCTCGTCTCTACTAAAAATACAAAAAATTAGCCGGGCGCGGTGGCAGTGGTGGGCACCTGTAGACCCAGCTGCTCGGGAGACTGAGGCAGGAGAATGGCATGAACCCAGGAGGCAGAGCTTACAGTGAGCCGAGATCGTGCCACTGCACTGCAGCCTGGGCCAAAAAGCAAGACTCCTTCACAAAAAGAAAAGAAAAGAAAAGAAATGGAGACATTTGTTCAATCCTTCATTCCATATGTAGCCTCCATGGGCACCTGCTAGGGACCAGGCAGAACACTTGATGCTGGGTAGAAAAGAGAACAAGAGGATATCTCACTGGGAATGGGATAGGATGGAGGGAGGATGGGAAGAAGATGATGGGGTAGGGACTTCCTAGGTGACTCATCAACAGTTTGGAGAAATGGAGCCGCTATTGGTCAGCTGAGGTCAAAATAACACTGGATATTTTAATGCCTGTCCAGCTGAAACAAGTCGTGGTATTTTGCTCAGCACAATCTTTATGTTTGACAACAGCCCCTGATGTTTACATCCGGAGTTTTTTGCCACTTACAAATGTTATTTACACCACATTTTAATTCAGGTCTCACAACTCTGTGATGTAAGTGTAATTGCCCTGTGTGAACAGTTCAGAGACCTTTGTGCCAGAGCCAGAATCACACAGTGGCTCACCGGGGAGTCAGAAATACTAACCCCCAACTAGAGGCTCATGACGTTGGGAGAACTTAGGTAAGATTTGTGCATTGGAAAACCTGCATTGTCCAATCTGGTCTTCCATATCGCTGTAGTGGACCTAATCTATGCACCTCTTGAGGGTCACCTGGTGTCGATCACCCGATTCTGTCGCTGTTCGGGGTCCTAGGGGAACTGAACAAAGGGGTGCAAACGTGGGAATAAAAGACAAGAGACAAAAGAATATATTTGGAAGAAGGGCTCAGGGGGCACCTTACCTCTAGTGGAAAAGGGCCCTGAGCTTTATGCAGCCATCCATATTTATTAGGCCAAAGAGATAGCGAGAAAGGGGAGGGTGTGATTGTCCAGTAATTGTCAGTTGGCTGCTTGGTTCACAGCAGGCTTGTGAGACCGCATCCTTTGAACAATAGGTGCTAGATTTTCCAGTAGATAACTTCAAAGAGCCCTGCACCAGGGAGCGATGTCCCTCAGCAATCCTTTTGGTGGCAGGGCGGTGTGAGTTTGCCCACATCCTGCATTCATGATTAACAGTTTGTTGTTTGATCATATAGCCTCCAGCGGAATGCTGAGTTGGTTACATCCTATGGGCCTTCGACTCCCTGCAACCTGGCCCCACATCTTGCTGACCTTCCTGTCAGCTCCCTTAGAGTGAAGACCAGGCTCTGTCACAGGACTCTCATGCCATGAGTGGCCTAGGGAGGACGTGGATCCTCTCACCCTTTTCATTCAGGTGGTAACCCACACCATGGCCACATGAGGTCTGCCTACAGGGGCCAGATACATCTACTCAGAAATACAGAGGAGTTAAAGCTTGGGGCACATTTTGACCAGAGAAGGACAAGAGATGGAAGGGACCCAGCATATGGAGTGCAGTGGTTCCATATGGCTTGTCGGGAAATGTCCAGTAGGTGCAATTGAGCAACTGGCTGTGTTTGCTTCTAAGGCTGTGACCAGCTCAATAATGTACACTTGGTGGCACACTTCTATAGTCCTAGCTACTTGGGAGGCTGAGGCAGGAGGAGCCCTTGAGCCCGGGAATTCAAGAACAGCCTGGGCAACATCATGAGACCCTGTCTCACAAAAATGCACAACTTTCTATTAGCTTCCATCCTTCCCTGCTTCATTTCCTTTTTCTCTTGTGTCTGTTGCCCTAGGATTGTATCCCTCAATAAAGTATTAGCAGGCAGCATGATTGCTTAATATTCTGTCTCCGAAGGAACAGGGACAATTGCTACCACAAATGGTCCTAAAAAGTAGATCTTCAGGATGGGATGTTGGAGTTGGAGTTCTCTTCTATCTATAATAGGGGCCCCACTGCTGGGCAATAGCTGGCATGCAATGATATTACAATTTCTAAAGCTGCACTTGCTGCTAATTGGAATGAGATGCAGGTAGAAAATAAGGCTTTATGAGATCAAATGGCCATTGCATTTGAGGTTAAGTGGCTTTTTCTGATGGTAGTGGAGGTACTGCAAAGAGAAAATGATAGACTCAGGAAAGGTATCTACCAGTGTAAGGCATGCTTTGAAATGAAGACTTTAAGGACACTCCTGACATCTGCAAGACAGACTGCACTGAAAATTAAGCTTGGGGGCTGATTATAAGGTGGCAGAACTGAAAAGGAGACTAGATGTGCAGCCATGTAGATGTCTTATGTCCAAGTCAGAGCTCTAAGAAGGAAAGGATTGGAGCTGGTGACCCAGAATGGAGACTTTTGGGTTAACAAACCTGAAACTCTGGACTCTGATCTCCTTGAATCCTCTGTCAGGTAGAAGCAACTCTTCCACTTTTTAGAACAAAACAGCTCTTCTTGGCCTGGGGATGACAATGACCTCATTGAAGCAGGAAACTTGCAAGATAGTACTTGCTTTAATGACAACAGCCTACGGTAAATACGTGAGATGCCAGAACTTTTTTTTGGCACAATAAGAAGAAAAGGACCAGAAGGCTCAGAGGTGCGAATATTAGAATCATAAGACCTGAGAATCCACCATTGGCCTATGTTCCCTGGGATGGCCCAGAGAATCTTCCCTTCATTGAAACAGAAAAAAGAAGTCCTAATGAGCCCATCAGCACCTTTGAGAAATTCAGTGGTGGCTGTCTTCTGAAGGCTGGGTTCGATGATGGGAGATGGTGGGGAAATGGACTCTCTTGGATCAACAGCAATCAATGTAATGGCAAAGGCCAGGTGGCATAATGTCATGCCAGACAAAGTGGGCATAATTACATAATGGAAAGGAAGGCCAGAGTGGCAACCAGGGTGCCTGGAGCCATAGGAATCTATGTTAATGGCTGACAGATCATGATGTAATGGGGGGGAGACAAATGGGGAGCTAACAGGGGTGTTGCTTGACTTGTATAAATAGACATACTTTTAAAATCTAGAGTGTAAGAACGGAAAGATGACATCTACTGCAATGGAAATTATCTAAGACTGTTCAGAGCCCAGAGCCTGTGATTAAAGGGGAGGCTGGATTTCTGAGGCATTAAGTCAGCCATGAGCAGTGGCAACCCAGCATGTGATAGAAGTGCTATGTACAGGACCAGACTCGAGCAGGTCTAGAAGGAACAGGTAAATTGCCTAAACAGCTGGTCCAGATGCTCAAGTCACCCACCTCTGTTGAAGCTCTTCCTCAACTTACATGTTTAGCCCCGAATGGGAGTTCCATGTGATAGTGTGATGGAGGAGGAAAGCACCAGGGCCTCGTTTACACACAGCTCGACATGGTGTATTGGTGCTAGTTGGGAATAGATGACTGCTGTGTCACCTCCCATTCAAGGGTAGGAGAGGTGGCCCAAAGTGCAGACACACACGGTCTCCTGTGCAGGAGTAAATGGCTGGGCTAATCATTTCGGGACATGGAAAGAACAAAAATGAAAAGCCAGGGGCATGGAGGTCAAGTAAACAGTAAATGATGAATTCATGGGAGTGAGCACAAAGGGTATGGGGCTTTCTGCCTCGTGTTTGTCTCTCCAGAGAGCATCTGTTGCCAAGGAGGCTCCTATAGTCAGCCGGACAGGATGACCCAGCCCCTCTTTGGCTATCCCAGGGCTTCCTGTAGTGATGAGATGTTCTACTGAAGGCTCAACTGTGACATCAGCTTAGACACAACAGCTGGTGGGGTTGGAGCACTGCTCTCCTGGACGTAGTGTGAGTCAATAGATGTGTCTCTGATAGAATATACAAGTCTAGGAACAAAGGAGTGGAAGTAGGATTGACTCCTCTCTCTGACTGCCAGCAAGAAACCTGCAGAATCTGTGCTTCTTGTTCCTGCAAATTTAGACTTACAAGAGTCAGAGGCCCTGGCTTATAGAGGGTAAAACTTCCACTAATAAACATAGTAAGGGTTCCACTAAATTGGAAGCTGTGACTGTGACCTGGGCGCCTTGGGCTCCTCTTGCCAGTGGAGCAGCAGAGAAAGAAGGATTTGCTATACTGATGCACGATAATACTTCATTACCATGAGGAGCAAGGGCTGGTGTTACATAGTAGGTGAAGGGAAGAGTATGTCTTGTGCTCTGGACTGAAGCATGTCCCCCAAAATTCATCTGTTGAAGTCCTACCTCCAACATTAGGGGTTATTTAGAGATATTAAGTATGTTTAGAGAGGGAGTCTTTAGGGGGTAATTAAGGCTAAATGAGGTCATAAGCGTGGTGCCCTATCCACTAGGATTGTTGTCCCTCTAAGAAGAGGAAGAGAGAACAGAGCTATCTCCCTGTCTCTGGGTACTCAGAGGAAAAGCCATGCGAGGACGAAACGGCCATCCACAAGCCCACAGAAGAATCCTTACCAGAAACTGGCCCTGCTGAACCTTGACCTAGAATGCCCAGCCTCCAGAACGGTGAGAAAATTAATTTCTGTTGGTTAAGCCACCTAGCTTGGGGTATTTTGTTACAACAGCCTGAGCTGACAAATACATCTGGTTGTATGGGATTCATGGGGTATTCTCTGTTCAGAGATAGCCATGAACAAGCAATTACAACATCCACAGATCCTCCAGGTGAGAACCCCAGACCCACTGAAGAGTTGACCCTAGAAATCTAGAATGGAAGGTCAAAGTGGGTGGAAGATGATGATTGTCAATTATGGCCCTAGGACCAGCCACAGCAGCGGGACTCTAGCTTCCTTTGCTAATCTTTTTATGTCTTTTTAGGAAGTTTCAATTGATCACTTAAAAAATTGGACTTGCACCCTCACTCTCAAATTGAGGGCATTTTGTTCTCAAGTTAGATCCAAATATCACAGGAAGATGGGGTGGAGGACCCTGAATAGCACAAGGGGTGGACTGTACTGGGCCCGATCTATACGCTTCCTGAATTTACCTGGCCTTACCTGCCTCCTCTTCTGCTCAATGCAGGGGACAGCCACCACCACTCTCCCATCTCCTAACACCACTGTCTGTCACAGCCTCTCCCAGGTGAGAGCTGACCTTCAACCCGGCCTCCATCATGTACACTGTGAAAAGGGCCACGAGGCAGCGGGGGCCAGGCCCAGATGACTGGAGTCATGGAGAACCTGCAGAATCTGTGCTTATCTCTGCAACATTAGACTCAGAAGAGTCAGAGGTCCTGGCTTGTAGAGAGTACAACTTACACTAATGAACACAGTAAGGATTCCACTATACTGGAAGCTATGACTGTGACCTGAATGTCACAGGGTCCTGACCCAGGACCTAACACCAATCCTATACTCAGAGGATTGAGTATACTCCTCACACCACGGGGAGGGGGTCTGGCTTGCCCAGTAGCTGTCAGTGGGGACCAAGCGCCATGACCTGAATGTGGAGGAGGGTTAGCTTCCTGAGGGATGAACTTTGATCAATGACAGACAGGGTCTGAAAAGATCTGGTGGATTATTTATCTCCCTTTCTCCATCTGTATGGCTTACTGACATATGTCTTGTGTGACCAAACAACTGGCTGTGTTCCCTGGCAAAACTGTGGCCACTTCAGCACCACACGTGATGTGCTTTCCTTCCTTCCTTGCCTTCTTTCCGAATGTTCCCTGCTCTTTCTAACCTGGGATTGCACCCCGTAAAATATGCTGCTACATGAACTTTGCTTCAGGCCTCCTTTTCTAGGGAACCCAGGCTTAGACAGGTTCTTAGAGGTTTCCTGGGCTCCAGAGGCCATGGCCACGTGCATAAAATGAAGTGGAACACCATGGCAACCAGGATATTTTATGCCTGAAACATCTGTATAACTGTGGATAATTGAAAGGGGAGGCTCCTTCCTTGGCCTCCACTTCTTCGTGAATATAGGCAGGTTCTAGGTGGGGAGAGTTTCATGTTGGTTGGGAGCATGGACTCGAGTCAGAGTGTCTGGTTCTCACTAACTATACAATCTTCGGGGAATTTTCTAAACTTTGAGGCCTGACTCTTTTCCCTTTTCTATCAGGGATTAGAATAGCATTTATTAGATATAATTAGATCACAGAGTTCCTGGAAGGATTAGCTGAGATATTTCATATAAACACTTAGCCTGGCACAATATAACTGTTCACAGGAGAAAAAAAAGTCTATCTCTAAATATCTTGAAGGATAGAGGGGCAAAGATGCCTCTCTTTTGCAAGAATACTAATTGGCATCAAGGATCTTGATGAGCAAAACACAAAGAAAATGAAGAAAATGACCAGTAAAGGAACAGTTATTACTAAACCTTAAAATTACAAAGGCTGATTTCTTTTTAAATGCTGCAAATAAACATAGAGTTATTTTAAAAGACATTGGTATTATCCAATTTGTTCATTACCTGAACTTGAATTAAAGTTACTTGTTAGTTCCGTGTTTTGTAGGTCAGCTGTGAATCTGTCCAGAGAAGATACTTGCCTGATTGATCAGGTGTAGGGGAGGGGGAACCCCAAGTCTCTTCTGGGATTCATCCAAGACGTCACTTGTCCTTCTGAGGTTTGTCCCTCACCTCCATCAGTATTCTAAGAGCTGAGCAGGATTCACTACCCGGGGTTGTGTGGACAGATCTGCCTTGCCCCAAACTGTGAGTTAGTTCTTTCCCCAAGAATACTTTGGTCCAAATCTCTGAAGCTAGATATTTGGACAGGGAGGTGGGGGGCAGGGGGAGTCAGAAAGAAGCCCAGATTTTTAACTTCCCTTTAAAACAATCCGTGTCTCCTCTGTCTTGTGATCCTTCCTGAAACTCTAAAAGAAGGATCAACATTTTGAAAAAATTTGTCAAGTCTGGGCTTGCTTCGTGGCCACAGCCTGGCTCCTTGCCATTTTCCTACGTCACAAGAAAATCCAGACAGATCTGATCCAAGAGAACATTTGGTGGAACTGCTTGGCTAGCCTCTCCTTTGGCCAGAACAGTCAAGTTCAAATGCCAGCCCAGCTGGGAGAGCCAGCTCGGTCTCTTCGATTCCGCTGAACACCAACACACGCCGGGTCACGCAGAAGCTGTGGGAGGAAGGAGATGGGTCCAGCTCCCCAAGACCTCACCTTCTAATGGAGGAAGGAGAAACGGAGCTAACCCAGAAACTGCAAATAGGACCATTTCCCTTTCTTGCTGAAAACTCCCCAGACGTCACAACCTGGGCAACATGGCAAGACCTCGTCTCTACAAAAAATAAAAATAAAAAAATTAGCCAGGTGCAGTGATGTGTGCTTGGGAGGCTGAAGCAGGAGGATAGCTTGAGCCTGGGAGTTCAAGGCTGCAGTGAGTTACAGTCATGCCTGTACTCCAGCCTGGGTGACAGAATGAGATCCTGTCTCAAAAAAATTAAATTTAATTTAAAAAAATCTTCCTGGAAGATGTTGTAACACAGCACATGAGCACCCAACCCTGACACTCCACCCATTGCCCCGTCTACCTTGACCTGTCGTTCCCCGCTGGCACCTTGCCGTTTCCCACCTCCCTGCCTTTGCTCCTCTCCCTAGAACCCCTTCCCCTCTTGTCATCTTGGCTAATTGCCACACAGCCATCCCAGACTCCCTTCTCTGGATCCTCCTCACCCCTCCATCATGGCACCTTATCACACTGGACTCTGTTATGATAGCATAACATATTGTTGGCAGGGAGGTGGCAAGCTGTGGTGTTAGTAGAAAGAAATCCGATTTAGATGTTGCTTGAATCTGGGTCCAATCTAGGACGTTCCCTTAACCTTTCTGAGACTCAGTGTCCCTAACTATAAAATGAGGATGCTGATATGTGCCTTGCTAGGCTGTAGTGGGGAATATTAGAAGTAATGCACGTCAAGCTTTGAGCCCAGCAGGTCAGGGGAAATCACGTCCACTTTATCTAATGGCACTTCTGTCTGGGGTAGGGGCTTTTTAAATTTCTCTTAGAGTTCAGACATCTGGCAGCACCCAACGTGTAGTAGGAGCTCCGTAAAGAATTGTGAGTGACTGCTAAAGCGTCATTAAATGAATAAGCCCAGTGGTACCACACCTCTAGGGAAGGGTCTCCCTCATCTCTGGAACCCCGCCTGCTCCATATCTGCTATTACTCTTCCTCTAGACTCCTTGCTATTTCTGAAACCCTCAAGCCTAAGTCTGCCTTGGGGCCTCATCCTGGGTGTTCCCTCCTCCTTGAACGCTTTTCCCCACAGATCGGCAGGGTCCCCTCCCTCCCTCCTTCAAGCCTTGGTTCACACATTACTTTTTCAACAGGACCCACACTGACCATTCTATTTGAAATCTCAGCCCACACCACTGGTCCCATTCTCCTTCCTTTATTTTATTTTTCTCTTTAGTACTTATTTCTTCCCAATTACACACTTAACTTTACTCATTTCATTTGGCTATTGTGTGGCTCCCCTCACTAGAATGTAAGCTCCATGAGGGCAGGGGCTTCAGGCCCCTTTGTTCATTGCCTAGAGCAGATGCTTTGCATTCCTCAACACGTGGCCTCCACCCACCTCTGGTTTTAGTGGCAGCCATGATGGGCAGTTCCTCTGGAGGCCCCCACCCCAACCTCCTGCCGTGGCTTCTCTCCACTCTTCTTCCTGAGAGCTGAAGAAACCCCCTTAGCAGGCAAAAGCAGAAATGCAGGAGGTGACACCTCCAGAGTGGTCTGAACAATAGGGCAGTTCTGAGGGGCAGTTCTGCACCTCTCTCTACACAGTTCTTTGGGGGTCCCCCAAAGGGGACTGAGGTCCCATCACCCACAGCAGTAACTGGCTCCTTAACACAAACTGACCTGGCCTCCCCTGCCCTGGCTTCTTCTCCCTTCTTCCTGCTTCTGGGCTCACCTCCCAAACAAATCACCTACACCAAAGCCCTTGTCTCATGCTCTGCTGTTGGGAGAACCGAAACAAAAAGGCCAACCGCCATACTCTAGAAGCCTAGGGCAGCGCCTGACCTACAGTGACTGCCTGGTACATATTTGTTGAAGGAATGAATGGAAATAGGGTAATTTACAAAGTTCTACATTTTGTGTCTAGACTTATGATTACATGTTTGAGTGGCTTTTTCATCATAGGGAGACCTTGCCGAACTCTGTGTCTTTTTGTTTACAATAGGATTTTCATGGAATGGCCTCTGCCTGGAAACCTGTCTGGCTCTGAGCTTTGTAGATATTTCAGGGAATGAGGGTTTTGCCATTTACTTTAGTCAGAAATGTCAGAAGCATCCAGGAGCTTGAAGATCTGCTGCTCACACCAGCACTGAGCAGCCCAGCACACAGCTGTTCTTTGTAACTTTTCCAGGAGCACACCTTTCTCAGTGCCTGATGTAGAAGGATTCACTTGGCTGGACAGTCCCTGATTTATGGTTGCGATAACATTGCTTATTTAGGCACTCAACAAACATGGAGAGAATGCAGATTCTGTGCCAGGCTGTGGGTACTGGGGATCAGAATTGCCTGAAACAGGGGCCCTGCCCTCTTTTCACTAGGTCCGGTCCGGTGGGGAAGACAGAGAAGGAAAGAGCTACTTATAATATGTATGGTGTGGGACAGAAGTGAGCGCAGGTTGCAAGGACACCGGAAGAGCCCAGCGCTTTCAGTGTCCTGGCGCGATTGTACTTCCTGCTTGAGGTTGACCAAACCACACATTTTGCAGTTGCCACCTCCTGCCTTTGCACATGCAGTTTCCTCTGCTGGGAAGACTTTGCCTTCTGCCTTCATGGCAAAGTCCTAGTCATCCTTCAAATCCAGCTCACATCACTCTGCCCAGGAAACACCCCCTCCCCTAGCCCAACATCACACCAAGCCAACCCCGTCTCCTCTGCTCTGTGAGCAGTCTGTGTCTAGGCACTTGTACAGCAGCCCTTCTCAGCCTCCTGTGTGATTATGAAATCAATGAGGAATTCGGAAGCTGGTGATTTAAGAGAAAAATTTGTTGACTCTGGCGTCAAACAGAGCTGGATCTGAGTTTCTCCTAGTACTGATATTTCCCGGCTGTGTTCTTGGGCACACCCGGAGGACAGAGCAGGGACATACAAGAGACAAGGCTGCAGAAGGGAAAGACTTCACTGTGGTGGACCATGTGAACCATCCTCAGAAGACATTTGGAATGATTTCTGGGGGCAGTGGAGCGGCACTGAACAGTTTTAAGCAAGAGAGTGGCATTGAGTATTTGTGTTTTATGAAGACCATGCTAGCAGTGTGGAGGAGGAGGGGTAGGGTGAAGTGGGTGTGGTAGATAGAAGGCAGGTGCGCTGAGTGCTGGCTGAGAGACTGGACTTTGAGGTCTAGGTTTGAATGACAGCTTCTGTCTAGCCATATGATCTTGGGCAATCCACTTAAATCCCCCGAGCCTCAGTTTCTTCATTTGTAAGATGGGAATAATAATGTTACTTGCTTTGCCTAGGAAGATCACAAGAGAACATAAATGGGAATGGGTTTTGTAAACTTTAAAATATCATGTAAATACCAGACATGATCCATAATGCCTAGAAAAGAGGCTTAAACATGATAGAAGTTTATTTCTGTCTCCGGTAAAAGGAAGTCTAGGACTAGTGAGGTGCTCCACAGAACAGGGATCAGGCTCTTTCTAGCTTGTCGATCTGCCATCCTCAACACATAGGGTTCTTTACACCTCATGGTCCAACATAGCTGCTCAAACTCCAGCCATCATATCTACATTCCAGCTGGCAGAAAAAAAGAAGAGAGAAAGGAAGGTCCATTCCTTCCTTTAAGAGCACTTTCTGCAAGTCTGAAATGACACTTTTGTTCACATCCTATTGGCCTGGGCATAATCACATGATGACACCAAGCTACAAGGGAGGCTGTGAAACACATTTCTTATTGAGGGCAACCATGTGTCCAGCTTAAAATCAGAGGTCCCATTCCTAATGAATTAGAGAGAGATGGATGCTGGGGACAACCAGACACCTAGCAATTTCTGTTGCATCTTTTAATGATTTGCACTGTGGAGCTTCAGTCATACTCCAGACAGAGACACTTGCCTCCTGGGGGCACTTTAAAAAGCCCCCTCTCCCCCACTGACAAAATCATGATGAGCAAAGACAGAGAGCAGCCTAGTGGAGCTTAGGTCAGAAAGGCGGGGGCCTGACGGCCCCACGGCAGCAGTTGGCCAGGGTGGAACACTGGGAGAGAAGCAAAGGCTTTGTACCAGCCTTCTGATGAGGACACTGAGCTCTGAGAGATGGGGGAAGAAACCTCTAACCAAGAAGCAGCCATCCCATGCAGACGATGTGGGACCAGATGACTCGGGCCACACAGGGATGTCTTCCTGGAAGACCAGAGCCTTTCTATCAGCCTCTCTGCATATCCTTTGTGGATGGAACAGAAGGCTGGGACCAGACACCCTTAGACCTCCCCTGCACCCATGGTCCATACCTGGAGCATAGAGAATGTTTTTAAAGCGCCCCAGAGTAAATAATTCCATCTATGTATTTATTTCCAGGTTCTTAGAATGCATAGGAGGTTGAATTAAGATGCTGATACCCAGAGTAAGTAAATCAGCTGATAATAATGACTAATATTTATTGGCTGTTTACTAAGCACCAGGTTCTATTCTAAAGATATAACAATATCAACTCCTTAAATATTTATGGCAACCTTAGAAGGAAACTATGATGATTGCCACCATTTTATAGATGAGGAAACAGGCCAAGGGAGGTGAGGCGGCATGGCAGGCCCAGTGTTTGCCCCCTTGTTGGATCCACCCCTTTGCCATGTGACTTGGCACTGCCCACTCCTGTGCCTCGATTCTGGGCCCCTGGACCCTGTGTTGGACCAATGGCATGTTGGTGGGTGTGATGCACACAGAGCTGGGGAGTGCTTGGGAGCTGGGTTTGCTTGCTTTTGCTTCTCTGTTCACGGCCATTGTGAAGAATGTGCCCCAGCCAGCCCTGCAGAGGTGAAAGACACATGTAATGGGGTCGAGTTGCTCAGGTCATCCCAGCTGAGGCCACCCTAGCTCGGCCAAGCACCAGCAGAACCTCAGGCCTGTGGGCAAGCCCAGCCAAGATCAACAGAGCTGCTGAGCCAATTTGCAACTGCCTGTAGGTGCACGAGCAAGCCCACCTGGACCAGCAGAGTCTGCCTAGACCAAGGGGATCCCAGCTGGACCAGCAGAGCCTGCCTAGACCCAGGGGATCCCACCTGGACCAGCAGAGCCTGCCTAGACCAAGGGGATCCCACCAACTTGTGAGCTAAGTAAATACGTCTCTTCATACACCACTGCAGTTTTGCAGCATGGTTGAAGCAGTAGATCATAGATGCAAGAGATGACATAATCTTCCAGTTAATCGTTGGTACTCCATGATCTCAACCCACACTGTTAGACACTAGGCCAAATCTAGCTTACCACCAGTTTTTATATAGCCCATAGCTAAGAAGGGTTATGACAGATGAATATTCTTCAGTTTGATGATGGAGAACATTATCTTTAAACCACAATTAGGCAAAATGCTATCCCATAAAAAAGAATTCCATTCTTCTCGTTAGTAGACCTATATAATAAAATATTGTACTTAGTTATTGTGTTTTAAATTTCATCAATAATAATTTATGGAAATTTGTTCTGTCTTGTTATGTAAGCATCTACGTAATATCCTTGATTCTGCCTCTTGGCCTGCACAGCCTAAAATACTTACTCTCTGGTCCTCTGCAGAACAAGTATGCTGACTCCTGTTCTTTTTGATGGAGACATTTCATCTTTGAATTTTGTCCTCAAGCCAAGAAATGGAAGGAATCAGACTGTTAGGAGCTGGAAAGGCCCTCAGAGGTCTTCTAAACCAAACTCAGTAGCAGAATTTGATCCCAGGCCATTGGTCCCTTGGCCTCCAGCTCTTCTGTTGCTCCCTAGAGAGTCTGATAACAGCTGGATCTGTCTAAAGGCCTCCAAATCTCCAACTGGAGGATTCTTGGATCCAAAGGCCTCCTCCTCTTTTCTCCCTTCCAAGAGCTCTCACTCGTGAGCATGGATGATTCACCGTGTCTTTCTCCAGCTCTGCCCCAAGCCATCTCACATGAATCTGTGCCGTGTGCCTCTGCAATAATTAAAAAATCTCAGCGTTTAAGACGATTTGTATTGGAGACGATGGAGAAATTCTCTCCTGAAGAGTTTCACAATCTGGCCTCATTAGAAAGGAGAAATGGAATGGGAGAATTAAAGAGAAAACTCATCTCTTCCCTGAGTGTGTTAATGAGCTGAGCCGCAGGAGGCCATGTGTAAGTCGGGCTGCAGGCAGCTGTAAATTAAATTTATTATGCGCCAAGGGATTCTAATAAACATTACTTAAAAATAGCAATAGACAGTCATTTGTATTATGTCATGTGACCTGGTTATGGCGACACTTTTGTGCCTCTGCTATTAATCAGAGTTAGTTTGAGAGGCAGTTGGTAAATTCTTCTAGAGCCACCGGCACCTTCTTCTTAATTAAGATTGTTCTGGAAAAAAGCAGGGTGAGTCAAAAATAGTCATAGTGTATATTATTGCACCCTAAAGCTCCTCCTTGCTCATTAAGCGATGTTTATTAGACTTTCCAAGGGGGAAAAGCCTAAAAGAAAAGTGTCACTTTGTTTAATGAAATCTCAGACTCTGGAAGGTGAGTACTGGAGGGCAATTTCTTAACCGGGAAGTTATCTCTGAGCACCTTCTAGGAGAAAGTGGAGTTAATCACTGCTGGCCCCACTCCAGCCTCATGGGGGCGCTGCTTGCTCCAGACTCTGGCCCCAGGTTGGACCAAGGCGCTTTCTCTTAGACTCTGTTAACGCAGAATTCACAGTGCTCAGAATTAGCTTTGGCAAGTACCAAATCTGAGCGTGTCGTTCCCTCATTTAAACTCTCCTGGTTTGTTGCAGTCTGTGATCTAACCCCCTGCCTGCTCTTACAGCTGTGTTCCCACTCCCCAGCTGTCCACATGCAACCCTAACCCACCATAGAACGAGATGCTTTCCTCCTGGATTTGGAATCAGACCTAAGTTTGAATCATGGTCCTGCCATTTGTTAGCTAGGCAACCACAGGCAAACAATTGAACCTCTTGCCTCCATTTTCTTATCTGCAGAATGGGGTTAGTCATCCCTGCCCCAAAAGGTTGGTATGAGGATTATATGAAATGATCCATGTGAGGTCTGGGCGTTCGGAAAAACTCTTCAGAAATATTATTTATTTTTATTTTTTAGAGACAGGGTCTCACTATGTTGCCTAGGCTGCTCTGGAACTCTTGGGCCCAAGGGATCCTCCTGTCTTGGCCTCCCAAAGTACTGGGATTACAGGCATGAACGATTGCACCTGACCTAAAAATGTTAAAAAAGCAAAAAGCAAACAAACAAATAAACACCAAATCCAGAAAGTTAGCTGGGCATGGGAGTGTGCACTTGTAATCTCAACTACTTGGGAGACTAAGGTGGGAAGATCATGGCTGCAGTGAGCCTGGATCTTGCCACTGCACTCCAGCCTGGGAAACAGTGAGACCCTGTCTCAAAAAAAGAAAAAAAAAAAAAAATGAAAAAGAAAACAACAACAAAAAGCTGTAGCAGTAGTGCCTTAGCAGCATTGTTTCATTTTATTTCTTTCAAGCACTTCCCTTGGCCAAACCAACCTTACCCCTTGTTTCTTCTCATTAATGAGTTTTCCTCCTTTGCATCTCTCAGCTCAAGCGTCAATTATCTGAGAAGAATTCCTGGACCCCTGTCTCATTTAGAGTTCCCTCTTCTGGGCTGCTGTCCTGTTCCATCCTGGGACACTGTGCTCTTACCCTCATCAATGATCCCTAATTGCCAGTGCCTTTGTCTGGGACCACCAGGAGGGGGGCTCAAGGTCTTTGAGGGCTGAGATCATGTCTGGTTTACCTTTGCTTCCCAGTGTCTGTTGCATATGAATAAGCACTCAAAAGTGTTGAATAAAAGAAAGAGCAGAGCATGGCATGAATCTAGAAAATGAGGCCTACGGGCAAGGTGGCTGAATCTCACTGTCTTAGTTTGGGTCCCCCTGAAAGTAGAGCCTGAGGCAAGACATTGGGTGAAGGGAGTTTTTTCTGAAGGTGAGAGAACAGAGAGAGAGTCAGGCAAGGCAAGAAAAGGGAGAATGAGTGCTTTCTTGAGCTGGTTATTGCTGTGGGCAGCTGGGGTTCAGTTACTCTGGGACCCCCCCCCAAGGAACACTGGGAGGGGAGCCTAAGGCATGGATTCACTGACTGCCATCCCATTGCTAGGGGCTGTTGACCCCTCTGCACTCTGGGCTGCCCTACGTGTGGGCCAAACCTACAGTAGGCAGGGAAGCCAAGATGTGGCTGGTCCTGGAGGTGGGACTCTGTCCACAGGCTTGGGAGTTGTCTGCCACAGCTGCAGCTGACCTCAGAAGTGGCTGAGGGGATGTCAGGCAGGCCCTAAAAGCGCCAGTGACATTTAGTCATTTCCAGTTTGGGTTCCACTCCAGGTGCCTTTTGTGTCAACCTCAGTCTTACTTCATGTGGTAGGCACTTTTGTGGGGTCCCCCCAGTTTAGGAGAGTATGGTTGGACCTCTGGATGCCTCTAAATCTGGAGCTTAGAGATGGATGTGGCCTCTTCTCTTTGGCCGCCAATTCCACTTCCACCTTGGGAATGTTGCCTATGGGGACCAGCCTCCGAGATGGCCCCGGTGATTTTTGCTTCCTGGTATTCACGCACTTGTATAGTCTCCTCCTACACTGAGTCAGGGCTTGCCTGTGTCGCCAACAGAATATGGCAGAAGTAGCAGTGTCTGACTTCTAAGGCACTTCTGGGGGAAGCCAGCTGCCATGCCATGACAGCACACAGGCAGCTCCACGGAGAAGTCTCTGTGGAGGAAACCCAAGGCCCCCCGGGCCAACAACCAGTGCTGACTTGCCAACCGTGTGAGTGGCCTGCCTTAGATGGCAGCCCCAGTAGACATCTGCCTGCACCTTCATGAGAGACTCCAAGCAAGAACTGCTCCACTGAGCCCTCCCCTGATTCCTGACCCACAGAATCCATGAGCATAACAAATGGCTGTTTCATGCTACTGTATGCTGATTTGCAGCCATAGTAACTAGAACACCCTACGCTTCTTGAAGGACCTCAGCTTCTCTCTAAAGGAATATGGCTTTTCTTACGTGGCTTTAACAAGTTACCATGACTCAACGTGGACCTTCCCAACTGCAGCAAGAGACACAACCATGATGTTTCCACGTGATCCCCCTTTTATAAAGGCTCAGAGGACGGTGTGAAGAGGTGAACTGGGGAAGCAGCTCAAGATGCTGCCAGTCACCAAGTCAATTAAAGTAAATAATTGATCAGTTATTGAGTGGAGTTCATCACTGCGAGTGGTCACATAGAGAATTCATGTTCTAACCTATGCGGGCTTTTCATGAGGCTGACTGGGAACTCAGTCATGGACTTGAGGAAGGCAAGGAAACCCAAGCTGCACTGGCCTGCTGGGCTGGCTCCCAACGGGCAGGTCCCACAGTCCACACCAGGCAGCCAGGTATTTTTAGAATGAACCTGGAGCTGGTGTGGGCAGTCAGTGCCCAAGAGAATCTAGCTTGGTAGGTGGACCTGGTGACCAGGCAGCCTCAGCTCTGGAAGGCAGGCTGGATGCGGTTCTAGGTTCCGTCCATGAGGGATACAGTATTCAGTTGCCCGAGTGGGGGCTCACAGTCTCTACCAGTGGACTGGTTTTCTAGGACTGGATCTTAATTCCCCAAACTAGTGTAGGGATCTAGCTATACAAAATAACATATACCTATGGAAAATGCTCCAAACAGAGCCTGAGACATGGTGAGCTCTTAATAAGGGTTAGCAATGATGGTGATGAGAAGGAGGAGGAGGAGGAAGACAAGGAAAAGGAGGAAGTGAGGGAGACCTGGTCAATGCAATGAGGCTAGGGAAGAAGGCCCATGCAGCTCCCGGGTGGCATGCTCCAGAGCACACCATTTCCGGCCTGGGCAACAAGTGCAGTCATAGCTCCCACCTGCCAGTGGGTCTGCCTTGGCCAGGACTGGCTGAGCATCTGGGGTACAGCCCCCTTTCCTGGGAAGGTGAGTGTTGGAGTAGGGAGAGCTGGAAGCTGGGACTCCGACTCTCATGCATTATGAGAATGGATGGGACAAGGGAAAAAAGCCCAGAATTTGCATCCAAGGAAGGGCTGACTCAGGATGAAACAGACCGTGAGAGTGGAGGATGGACAGAGAGTAAGGCCTGGATCAAAATGAGGTTTTCCTAGGGAGGAGAGTGAGAGGAGAGAGAGAGCTTAGATGACCAGTGAAGTTCAAATGACAAGTCTGGTCTTAAATCCCAACTCTTTTCAGAGGAAGAAAGTCAGTGTCTTTTTTTTTTTTTTTACTTTTTTTGTTTTTTTGTTAACAGAGTCTTAGTCTGTCACCCAGCCTGGAATGCAGTGTCATGAACATTGATCTGTCTCTCAGACTCAAGACATCCTCCTGCCTCAGTCCCCTAAGTAGCACACCACCATGCCTGGCAAATTTTTGTACTTTTTGTAGAGATGAAGTTTTGCCATTTTGCCCAGGCTGGTCTCGAACTTCTGAGCTCAAGTGATCCTTCCAAGTCGACCTCCAAAAGCATTGGGATTATAGGTGTGAGCCACCGCTCCCAGCTAGGGTGCTATGACTTAGCATGACGGGAGCCTGATCCCTGTCAAATTTATTGTAGCTGGACTTATCTTGAATATTCCAGATCAACATACTCAACCAGCTGAGAGTCAGCATTTTATCATGGAGAATTCCAAGAAAAGTTTCAGAGGATTCTCTAACACTTCTCCAGCTCTGAAGAGAACAGATCTTGAGCTCTCCTTTCCCAAGGTGTTTTATTTTGCTTTCCCAGGGGCAGTGGTGCCAAGGCTAGGGTTCCAGGTGGCTGCATGACCTGAGGCCTTTGTGGGTTCTTCCACTGGGAGCTGCTCCCAATCTGCACACCTGCCTCAGCTGACGGTGGGGTGGCACTCTGGAAGTGAAGGCATGTCAGCAACAAGGTGAGTGGGGAGCATCCCACAGGTCCAGCCAAGGCAGCAGAGGCAATGCATGATTTTGGAAAGTGAGACTGGTATCCTGGCTCTATAAATGCATAGCTCAAATGATAGTCACTCATTCCTTAATTAGACAAATGTTTCTTGGCCTGCTGAGTGCCTGACTTTGTGGTGGGCAATGGAATAATAAAAGCAACAGCATTTATTGAGCCCTTATGCACCAAAATTGTGCCATACATTTACTAACTCATTTAAACTTATGGAGCTAAGCAAGACATGGGTTGCTCACAGTGTAGCTGGAAGGTCAGGGCAGAAAACAGGCAAGCACAATGCAGTGTGCACAGCTTCAGGGTGGGACCTGTGGTATGAATGTACTCCCTAAAATTCACATGCTAGAAACTAAATCCCAAATGCAACAACGTGGGGAGGTGGGGCCTCATAGGAGGTGTTTAGATCATGAGGGCTCTGTCCTCACGAAAGGATTAATGCCACTATAAAAAGGGCTTGTGGGAGTGAGTTATTTTTCTCTTCTACTCTTCTGCCATATGAAGACACTGTGTCCTCCCCTCTGGAGGATGTGGCATTCAAGAGGTCATCTTGGAAGCAAAGAGTATACACTCTTTAGACATGAGATGCTGATGCCTTGATCTTGGACTTTCCAACCTTCAGAACTGTGGGAAAAAAAAAGTTTCTGTTCTTATTAATCACCCAGTCTCAGATATTCTGTTACGGCAACACAAAAAGAACTAAGACCTGGGGTTAAAGGCAAGGGAGCTGTGGGGCTCAGGAGGCCACCCGAGTCAGCTCAAGGGGTGCAGCAGGCCAGGAAGATGATATCTCACCTCAACCAAATGGTAACCAGGAGCGAACCAAGCAGAGAAGGAGGCAGATAATGGACACAGGTCTGGGCATAAGGGACAGCAGGTCCATTTGGAAGCTGCAGGTTACTGACCCTATCAGGGGCTCAGGTCCTTTATCTATGAACCAGCACTAATATTTACCCCACAACATTGTTGTGAGGACTGAAAGGAGATAATGTATGTCAGTGGCCGACGTGTGGTCTGGCTCCATCTGGCCCTCAACAAGTGACTTCTGTCATTACAACTGTGGTGTGGACCCACCTCCCAGATCTCCTTGATCACCCCACCCTCTTACCCATCCAGCACCTGTTCAGGTCACTCTATTACATATAGTCATGTCCTATTTAAAAGAGCTATGAGCTCTTTGATGTGACAGATGGGGTCAGGACACCTGTCCTGAGGCAAAGAGCAGAGCTGATTGCCATGAACAGCCAGCCAAAAAGGGTACTGAGCAAGGAGTCAGCAAGACTGGGTGTTTTCCTACCATTCTTGTGACTGTGGGTAAGTCCATCAGCTCCCCTAGCCTCCCTTTCCTCCCTTGTCAAAAGAGAATGACAATACCTGTCTTTCAAGGTTGATGAGGATTAAATGGGATAGCATGATTTATGCCTGGAATGTCATAATCCTTCAATACCCTAGTTTTTGCCTTTGTCAGAAAGATCCTCATCATTCTCACCATCACCAATATCTGCCTCAGAAGTTCACTGGAAAGAATGGTAAACTAGGATTTGACTACCTGAGTTACAGGGGAGTGAGAGGATTGAGAACAATTTCAGATATGACAGCACTGGATGAGGAGAGAAGTCTAATGGCCACATAGGGTATGCATGGTCTCACGGCAGGAGTGGTGACTAATAATGGACATTGATGCCATGAAAATCAAATGTCAGTCACTCATTAGGAGTGAAGTACAACTGCATTCGCACAAGGCCTAATACAAGCAATGCTTAATGCAACATAAGCTTTAATTATGGTTTTACAGGGCTAGAGGCACAGGGGACTCCAGGTTTGCTGGTGAAACTCTACCAGGTTACAGACTGTAATAAATCACACTGTCTGTGCGATTTAGAGAAGGGTAGCTTCAGCTGTATACAGTAAATTTGCACTGGGGACCTACTATGGGCCAGAGACACAGAGCTGAATATAACATGCCCCAGCTTTGTAGGATACATAGTCTATCAGGGAAGAGAAGGAGTAAGATAGCACAATAATGTAGGGTTGAGAGGGAAGCCCAAGGTGTGGAGGGTCACAGAGAAGGGGCAACCAACTCTAGGTGGAGTTATCAGAAAGAGCTTCTTGTGGGAGACATGTTTCATGAGCCTAACTAATCTCAAAAGCCAATAGCAGCTACCTTTCAGTAAGCACTCACTATGAACAGGCTCTTCATGTGCATCATCTTGTTTGGTGTCTATAACAATCCTGCAAAGTAGTTGCCATTGTCCCTGTAATATATGAGGGGAAATGATCCAAAGATGTTAATTTGCCTAAGGTCACACAAGTAAAGGGCAGAGAAGCTGCAATTTGAACCTCTGTGTGCACCAAAGAGTCAAAAAGAACAGACCCAGAAATGACCTACATGTTAAAGTAGGCAGACAAGAACATGAAGAAACTATTACATATATTTTTAAGGACTTAAAGGAAAAGATGGTCGTATGGAGTAAACAGATGAGGAATCTCAACAGAGAAATGGAAACAAAAAATCACGTTGTGATGGATGATAGATATATTTTGGTTTTCATCCGTGATTCTTGGCTCTAAGATCTTGTAAGCCTTGTTATTTCCTAAGTGACTACAGCAGTAAAAATATCTTTTGTTAAGATATTTGGTGTTTGTCCTTGGTTCCTGAAGTACCTCCTGAATGATAAAGGTGAAAGAGAATCTTTTGTTATTTTCTATTTTTTTTTTTTCAAAAACACCTGAGCTTATGTTAATGACATGATTTTTGGAAAACCCCTAGAAACCACAAGATGGGGGAACTGGTTGCAAGAGAAATGGCCATGTACCCAGAGGGATGTAATTTTTAGTTCCATCCCCCAACCTCTGGGGAGGAAACAGGGGGCTGAAAATTAAGTTGATCACCGGTGGTCAATGATTCAATCAATCATGCCTATGTAATGAAGAATCCATAAAAATCCAAAAGGACAGGGATTGGAGAGGTTGGGAATAGCCAAACGCATGGGGGCTTACACATTCATGTGCCAGGAGGGTGGTACACCCCAACTCCATGGTGACAGAAGCTTCTGCACTCAGGATCAGTCCAGACCTCGCCCTGTGTATTTTCTCTTCTGGCTGTTTATTTGTATATTGGCTGTTTGTTTGTATATTTAAAAATATCCTTTTTAAAGGATATTTAACTTACAGTAAACATAAGTATGTATTTCCCTGAGTTATGTGAACTGTAGCAAATTAATTGAACCCAAAGAGGGGGTTATGAGAATCCAGATTTATACCTGGTCAGTCAGAAGCACTGGCAAAAATAACCTGGGGCTTGTGATTGTCATTGGAAGTGTGAAGGGGTGAAGCAGTCTTGGAGACTTGAGCACTCAACCTATGGGATCTGATGCTATCTCCAGGTAGACAGTGTTGGAATTAAACTAGAAAACACCCAGCTGGTGTTTCCTTCAGAATTCATTGCTTATTTGGTAGGTGGGGAAACATCCTCCAACATTTGGTCACAGAAGTATTCTGTGTTGTGTGAGAGCAGAGGAAAAACAGTTTGTGTGTTTTTTACTTTCTCATATGAATGTTTTAGAACCGAAAAATACAAGAAATGAGATACATTCACTGGATGGGCTTAAGATCAGTTTGAAGGTCAATGAACTTGCAAACAGATCTTCAGAAATTATCCTATGTGAAGAAAGGAAAAAAAAAATTTTTAAAGAGCCATATCTGAGTGAATTCTGATCCAGTATCAAGTAGTGTAATATACCTGTTGTCTCAGTTCATTTTTGCTGCTATTACAGAATACATAAGAATGGGTAGTTTATCATTTATTTCTCATGGCTCTGGAGTCTTGGAAGTATAAGAATGAGGGGCTGGCATCTGGTGAGGGGCTTTTTGCTGTATTATTCCATGACAGAAGGTGGAAGGGTAAGATAATGTAACTGCCCGGTTGGTTCATCTTCCTTGCTGCCAAGACAGAGCCAATTTATAAAGACAGAAGAATTGCAATAGAGAAAGAGTTTAATCCACACAGAGCTGGCTAAATGGGAGACTGGGGATTTATTATTACTCAAATCAGCCTTTCTGAAAATTTAGAGGCTAGGGTTTTTCAAAAGTAGTTTGGTGGGCAAGGGGCTAGGGAATGGATGCTGCTGATTGATTGAAGATGCAATCATAGGGGTGTGAAAAATGGTCCTCATGAGCTGAGTCCACTTCCAGGTCAAGAACCATGGGTCCAGGTGGGGCCGTCTGGTTGTCAGAAATGCAAAAAGCCTGACAGCTCAAAAGGCCAATCTTAGGTTCTACAATAGTGATGTTATTTACAGGAGTAACTGGGGAAGTTACAAATCTTGTGACCTCCAGAATAGTGTCTGGATTATTATTAAACATAACTATGAATTCAGGCCCCTCTCATCCTCCTAACCTGATGGCCTTTCATTAGTTTCACAAAGGCAGTTTAGTTTTTAGGAAAATGCTGTTATTAAAACTATTAAACTATTAAAACTATAAACTAAATTTCTCCTAAAGTTACCTTGACTCACATCCAGGATCTAAGGGAAGTTTGGAGGCTAAAGGTAAGACATTAGGTCAGATCTCTTTCACTGTCATAATTTTCTCATTGTTATAATTTTTGCAAAGGAAGCTTCAAGAGTGTGTACACATGTGAGAGAGCAAAGGAGAAAGAGAGAGCAAAGGAGAAAGAGAGAGCAAAGGAGAAAGAGAGAGCAAGAGGAATGCTTTTATAAAACAAATCCATTCTCAGGATAATGAACCCACTCCCTCAGTAATGACATTAATTTATTCATGAGGGAAGAACTTCTTAAAGGTCTTACCTCTCAGTACAATTGTGTTGGGGATTAAGTCTCCAACACATGAACTTTGGGGGATACATTCAAACCATAGCAGCTACACTTAGAGTCTCAGAAAGAATGGAGAAAGAAAATAGGACAGAAAAATATTTGAAGAAATAATGGTTTAAAATTTCCCAAATTTGATGAAAAACATTTGTCAATGGATCCAACAATCTCACCAAACCCTAGAAAATTGTACCTAAAAACATCATAGTAAAACTAATGAGAAGCGTGAAGAATGAGATATACAGTAGTACAAAATTAATTCTAAGTAGACTGTAATGAGTTAAGGGTATATACTAGAATCCCTAGAATAACCAGTAAAAATAATAAAAGAAGTATAGCTTAAAAATGCAATAGAGGAATGTAAATAGAATACTAAAAAGTCAATTAATGTAAAGGAAAGCAGGACAAGAGAAATAGAAAAACAAACAAAAATATGAGACAAACAGAAAAAAAAAAAGCAAGACTGTAGGCTGAAACCCAACCATAACAATAATTATACTAAATGTAAATGGATTAAACACATCAATTAAAAAGCAGAGATTGTCAGACTGGATAAAACAACAAGAGCCAACTATATCCTGTCTATAAAAGGTGCCATTTAATTGTAAAGATACCTACTCGCTTACTTTTAACTAAGATATAAAGTATGCAAATACTAAACAAAGGAAAGCTAAAATGTGACTGTATTAATATTGAATATTGAATATTGAATATTCAGAGCAAGGCCTATCAGGACAAAAGAGGGACATTTCAAAAGATAAAAAGAAAGTCATAACAATAATAAATGTGTTGGCATACAATAACAGACTTCGAGTGCATGAAGCAAAAATGGACAGAACTGAAAGAGAAGCAGACACATTCACAATCAGAGTTGGAGATTTTAATGCTGGTTTCTTAGTAACTGCTATTACAAAAGACTTACAAAAAGACTTTGATCTGTGGCACTGGGGAACCTGGGGAGTGCCCAGATGCTGCTTCTTGGAATGAACACGAATGAATAAACTATTATCATGACCCATGTTTGTGGCAAACACTATGCCAAATTAACCTATCGGTAAGCATTCTTTTTTTTTTTTTTAATATTTATTTATTTTTTTTTGAGACGAAGTCTCGCTCTGTCACCCAGGCTGGAGTGCAGTGGTGCGATCTTGGCTCACTGCAACCTCTGCCCCTCCAGGTTTAAGCAATTCTCTGCCTCAGCCTCTGGAGTAGGTGGGATTACAGGTATGTGCCACCATGACTGGCTAATTTTTTTTGTATTTTTAGTAGAGACGGGGTTTCACTATTGTGGCCAGGCTGGTCTTGAACTCCTGACCTCATGATCCACCCACCTCGGCCTCCCAAAGTGCTGGTATTACAGGCATGAGACACCGTGCCCGGCCTCGGTAAGCATTCTTACTATGATCCTGTGTTATTTCATTTGGTCTTGCCTCAGAGTTAATAGTGTTCCTATTCCACTTAAGGAAACTGAGCCTAAGAGAAACAAGGCAATTTGCCCCTGTTGCACAGCCGGGGGTAGGGGTGACAGAGACGAGACAGAAACCAAAATCTTTGTTTTGTGTTCTTTCAACCGCCCCTGATGCCCTGGGCGATATAGCATTCACTTCTCTTCAAAGCTCTTACAATAGCCTCCAGTGGTCGTAGGGCAGGAATTTATTAATAAAATTTTGTAGGCAGAAACCCAGAAACATTAAGAAACTAACAACCAAAGTGGTCAGACTAGAAACCGTGCTGATGCCCTGGTTCATCTTCCTTTTCAAAGGAACTTCTTTTTGTCTTTATCTTTTTTATTCCTCAATGACTTGACCCAGAAACCATTATGTGCCAGGCACTAAGAAGCCCAGCTTGGGGTCCTCCTGGTGGAAGAAATGTTCTTGTTCATTCCCTGCCATTTCACTGTCCTGCTCCTTGCTGCTCCCCGGTGCACATATATTCTTAATTTCAATTTTCTCTGTTCAAAATCTGGGCATTTTTATTAAGCAGGACCTATATACAAAACAAAGAAATAACTACTGCTCCCATCACCAGAGACCAAAGAAATGATAACAAAGTGCGGAATATAAAGTCCCAAGAGAAATTTCTTTTCAGCTCACACTTAGCCAGGAGCTACATCTCTACTCAAATTCTCACACACATGTGCAACACACACATGCCTTGTCACAAAATGCTCAACATATGCTCATAGACACAATCTCTTGCATGCTTGTTACACACAGGCCTCCACATTTGGCAAACACCTGGGGACGTGCCTACACATACACACACACACACACACACACACACACACGTTCATACCCTCAAATGAGGGAAATATAGCCAGGATTTCTTCCAGCTTCAGAAAGACTGTGGGCTTGCTTGACTTCTACTCAACGAATTTTTGATGATGCCTTCACCAGCAGGAAAATAATGAATTATTTATCAAATTATTCAATAATTAATAAAAGTCATCACAAAAGACTGGGCTGAGATATAGCTCTGCATAATTACTCACTGCCACCCACATATGTATATGTGTGTGCGTACATATGTAAGACATAGAGAGGCAGAGGTGACAGCTTAAACGAAGCCTTCTATTTAAATCAGCTTTAAAATATGCTGCTCCTGGCCCTGACTCAGTTTCTTGGCTTTTTGTTTCTTCACGCTCTTGCCACTGTCAGGAAAACAAAGAGCCACAAAATTCCTCTCTGCAAGCTCATTCCCCGCTTTGCTCCTGATGAGCTTTGTGCCCATGATACCACTGAGATTTATTCCAGAGACTCTCTAAATGTGCCACCAAAGAAAAATCTATAATAAGAGAAAAGACAGATAGCTAATATACTATAAAAACGGTTCACTCCAATGAGTCAAAGCAATGGAAAAGTTGTAAGCACAACAAGGAGATTCTACCCTTTACTTTCAAATTAGGATGGATGTTTAAAAAATACTAACATGGCAGCCTTCTGGTGATGGTGCTTCCAGATTAAAAACCCTTTCTCATGGGTAGCTGGGGCGGCATAGGTTGGAACTACTGTTTTTGGGACATGACTTAGCAATATGCTTTCAATATCTGTCACTAGTCTTTCCTTTTTTTTTTGAGACAGAGTCTCGCTCTGTTGCCCAGGCTGGAGTGCAGTGGCGCGATCTCAGCTCACTGCAAGCTCCGCCTCCTGGGTTCACGCCATTCTCCTGCCTCAGCCTCCCAAGTAGCTGGGACTACAGGTGCCTGCCACCACTGTCACTAGTCTTTCAGATGTTCATATCTCTGAATCTACACCTGCTTCCAGGACTCGATTCTGAAAAAACAGCAAATATTTTTACTCAATATAAAGCTCAATATAAAAAGGCTTGACGTGCAAAGATGTTCAGCATTGTTTACAGGAGGGACAGCTTGACTACACTGAAGCCTGGGATCCACAGCCTGACCACATGGGTGCCTCTGCTGCCCTCAAACCCTCCCACACTTCACTTTGTTCTCTATGTTGACAGTTTCACTCTTCCTTCTGTCTCTGAACTTCCGCGTGTTTTCCCTGCTTCCCTCTCTCTGCTGGTAACTCTGTCAGAGTCAAATACCAAGTGGATGGAAATTCCCTCGTTGTCTCGGCCTCAAAGCAACCAGCCAACCCCCTCTGTGCCTAAACTCTTTGCCTTCCCTCCTATTACAGCAAAGAAAGGGTCCCTGTTGTGTACTGAGTGCCTGTCCCTCGTCTCAGCTATCAAGGACTTTGCAATTATCTCCACTCTCCTAACTCTTTGCTCCCTCCCTTTCTCCTGGATCATTCCCAGGAGGACACAAAAACGTTCTAGCATCTCCAAACTTTAAAACTTCCTCCCCTGACCTCGTATCCCTCTCTAGGGAGCACTCCATTTCTTTGCTATTCTTCAGGGCCAAAAATTCTGAATGCTCAACCGAGCTTTCTTTAAGTCTAGATTCACTGCCTTTGGTACTTCAATTCAGTGCCTTCTCCCACCCGACCGCCTCTCTCCAACCAAGTGTTGCACCTAGCATTTTGCTGAGCTGCAGGTGACCACAGCTGGTTGTTTTCTCCTTCTTGAAGTACCTTCTCCTCTTGGCACTTCCTACTCATCTCTCCTCCTCTCCCAGTCTCCTGATGCTGCTCTTCCTCTGCACAGCCTCTGCATGGCATCTCAGTCCCAGGATTCTCCTTGATCTGCATGCCTGGGCTCTACCTCATCTAACTCCATCCCTCCTGAGGTGACCCCCACCCAGGCTCATGACCTTAGGCACCATCCCTATGCCAGTGACACCCAGATGGACATCTCCTCTCAACCCCAGCTCCAGGCCTGGTTATTCCCCCAACTGCCCAGTGTACGTAGAATGGATATTGAGCGTCTCAAAGTTCCCATGGCAGAAGGAGCCTTTTTGATTACCATCCTCTCCCTGGATCTAATTGTGTCTGTGATAATGGCATAGTCCACCCAGTTGCTTACACAAAGCACTAGAAATTACTCTAGATTCCTCTCGCCCGTATCCCTATTCCCTTATTCTCTGTCTCCCCCAACAGGAGGAGCCACAGACCTCCCCTCCAGCATGCAGTGTGTGCCTGGGGTGGCTGCTGTCCCCTCTCCGCCAGCATCACTCTGGTCCTCATCCTTCACCTGGATCATGGCCACAAACTCCCGCCTGGGCCTCCTGTCCTCTACAATCAAATCCTCCTTATATGGTAGCCAGTGTGATCTTTAAACAGCGGAAGTCAAATCCAGTAACTCTCTCCAACACCTCCCCGGCACTTGGACCAGAATCCAGTCCCCTTGACCAGCACAGGAAGCTCCTATGATGCCCCCCGCCCATCCCGGCGAACTCAGCACACAGACTCTCTTGCTGTTACAGGAACCTGCCACGTGGGTCCCCACTTTAGGACCTTCGCACTGGCCTTTCCCTTGCTCTGGAATGGTCAGACAGCTGCCTCCTTCTGCTCATCACCTCTCAGCTTAACATTCCCCTCCCCAAGAAGCCTTTCCTGATCTGACCACCCCACTCGTAGTAAACACCAAGTCACTGTTGATCACTTCACCCTATTTTGTTACTTTTTAATACTTTGCAGTACTGAATTTCAGATGTATTCCTCTCTAATATTTTTCTTTTCTTTTCTTTTCTTTTCTTTTCTTTTCTTTTCTTTTCTTCTCTTCTCTTCTCTTCTCTTCTCTTCTCTTCTCTTCTCTTCTCTTTTCGAGACAGGGTCTCACTCTGTCTCCCAGGCTACAGTGCAGTGGTGCAGTTATGGCCACTGTAGCCTCTACCTCCCAGGCTTAGGTGATCCTCCCACCTCAGTCTCCTGAGTAGCTAGAACTAGGGGCACACACCACTGCGCATTTTTTTTTTAGAGATGGGGATTTGCCATATTGCCCAGGCTGGTATTGAACTCCTGGGCTCAAGTGATCTTCCTGTCTCGGCCTCCCAAAGTGCTGGGATTACAGGCATGAGCCACTGCGCTGGGTCTGATATTTTCCTTATTTTTCTCTTTCTCTCAATCTCTCCATCATCCACGTACCATTTTATTTTTGAACATAAACTTTATGAGAGCTTTGTCTGCTTTGTTTGCTGCTGTATACAGAAGAATGCTGGCCTGTTCTTTTGCGAGTGTCATTTAGTTCCTCTTTTGAAATTATTATTCTACATTATTTTACATATATAACGATATATTTATGTATATTACATATAATGTTTCTATATTATTAACGGCTTAAAAAGGCATTTAAAAGTCATCACTGGTGAAAATTTTCTCTGAGCACACGTTTTCTTTCCAGGATAATATTTGACACAAAAGTAGACCAACTTAAATCCAGAGCAACGTCAAATCATGGCCAAGAGCGTAAGCCCTATGGTTACAGTCAAGTCCCTCTTCTGCCCTTACCAGCTGTGAGACCTTGGATAAGTTACTTAGTTTCTCTGGGCCTCAGTCTCTTCATGTGTGACTTAAACTAAACAGAAGCCCTTGCTTTAAAGGATTGTTCTCATGACTGAAAGACATAATTCAGAACCCACTTAGCACGGTACCTGTCACATAATAGGGCTCCATAAATGTTAGCTTTCTCTCTTAATGGTGAATTGAGGTAACTTTTCCAGGCATCCAGATAGCGAGTTGCTTTAACCAGAGCGGTTTTCAGAAACTAAATCCATAAACTAGCTTATGTTATAGAAAATATAACAGCTACATGTTATAGAAAATAGCTCAAAGAGACTCAGATGAATTGGACATTCATTCATGTCTTCATTCGTTCCACTAATCTCTGTCAGGTGCTCAAGGCATGCCAGGCCCTGGGTATGACTAAGGGCAGCACAGATCCAGTGCCACACTCAGGGAACTTGCAGCCTGGCCTTAGAAGGACGAGACTCCCGGCTCAAGCCTCTGCCCTCCTGGAGCTCCGTCAGCCTTCCCAGCCTCTGCACCTTGGCTCAGGCTGTGCTTGCTATGTTGAAAGCCCCCTGCCCATCTCATGAAAGAAATCCTGTTCCCAAAGCTCAGCTGCTAGAGCTCTTCCCTGATTCCCATCTCCCTGCCCCACCTCCCCGCTCCACCTCCTGCAGCTGGAGCTGCTCTTGTTTCCTGGGAGTGCTCATTGCCCTGCATCTGCTTCTCTGTCACGGCTGTGCACACACTGTATTGGAGCTATTTATGTACATATCTGAGCTCCCCAGGTACTTCTTGAGGCTGGGAATCCGCCTTATTCACTTCCATAGCCTCAACACTGCAGCACCACAGCTGGTGAAAACTTTGCACATAGTAGGTGCTCAACAAATACTAGAATTACCTGTGGGGAGCAGAGAGGACACAGATCTGCCCAGGGGCAGGGGAACATCACCCCATTGAACAGAGGTGAAGAGATGGTGTCTTTGATCACCTGATGAGCTATGCCTGTTCTGCCCGTAATTCCAACTCTGTTACAGAGCATCGTTTGTGCTAACACAACAGCCCCTGTGCTAGGCACTTTCTATACATCATTTTGTTTTATCCTCCCAACACCTGGCAAGTATTCTTTTTTCATTTTATGGTGAGGAAGCTGATATGGATTTGTTGTGTCCCCACCCAAATCTCATCTTGGATTTAGCTCCCATAATCCCCACAGGTCATGGGAGGGACTCAGTGGGAGGTAATTTAATTATGGGGAAGGGTCTTTCCCATGCTATTCTCATGATAGTGAATAAGTCTCTTGAGATTTGATGGTTTTATAAAGGGGAGTTCCCCTACACAAGCTCTCTTGCCTGCCACCATGTAACATGTGACTTTGTTCCTCATTTGCCTTTTGCCATGATTGTGAGGCCTCCCCAGCCATATGGAACTGTGAGTCAATTAAACCTCTTTCCTTTATAAATTACCCTGTCTTGGGTATGTCTTTATTAGCTGCGTGAGAGAGCAGTCTAATACAGAAACTATGGCTCTGACCGGCAGAATGACTTGTCCCAAGTCACCAGTGAGTAACTGGAAGAACCAGGACCTGAAATCAACTGTCTTACTCCATCATGTTAGGCACTGTGTGTGCAAATGACTTTTTGTTTTTAATGAGGTGCAGTTCACACAACATAACATTAACCATTTTAAAGTAACAATTTGGTGGTATTTAGGATATTTACAATGTGTGTAACCACCACCTCTATCTAGTTCCAAAATATTTTCATTACTCCAGAATGAAACCTTGTATGCATTCTCTCCTAGCCCCAGCTGTTAGTAACCCACATTGCTTTCTACCTCTATGAATTTACCTATTCTGAACATTTCATATAAATGGAATCATAAAATAATGACCTTATGTGTGGACTCCTTCAGTTCACTTTCTAGTTTCATATACTTTGTAGCATATATGAGCACTTCATTCCTTTTTATGGGTGAATAATATTACCTTGTGTGGCTACACCACATGTTGTTTATCCATGAATCTGTCAATGAATGCTTGTGTTGCTTCCACCTTCTGGCTACTGTGAATAAGACTGCTATGAATGTGTGCATACCCGTATTTGTCTGAGCCTCTATTTTCAATTATTTTGTGTATACACCTAAGAATTGAATTGCTGGGTCATGTAGAATTCCGTAATATGATTAACTTTTTGAGGAACCTGTACCATTTCACGTTCCCACCAGCAATGCACCAGGGTTTCAATTTCTCCACATCTTCACAAACTTGTAAAATGATGTTTTATTATTTTTCTATAAAAAATTTTAAATATTTGTGGCCAGGCACGGTGGCTCAAATCTGTGATCCCAGCACTTTGAGGGACCAAGGCGGGAGGATCATGAGGTCAGGACTTCGAAACAAGCCTGGCCAATGTGTTGAAACCCTGTCTTTACTAAAGATACAAAAATTAGCTGGGCTTGGTGGCAGTTGCCTATAATCTCAGCTACTCAGGAGGCTGAGGCAGGAGAATCTCTTGAACCTGGGAGGCAGAGGTTGCAGTGAGCCAAGATTGCACCACTGCACTCCAGACTGGGCGACAGAGCAAAACTCCATCTCAAAATAATTTTAAAAAAATGTTTATTAGAGATAGGGTTTTGCCATGTTGCCCAGGCTGGTCTGGAACTCTTGAGCTCAAGCAATCTGTCCTCCTAAGATTCCCAAAGTGCTGGGATTATAGGCATGAGCCACCACACCTGGCCCACATGAAGTTTTATTCACCATCTCATTTAGTCTCTCAACAACCTGGTGCAGTGGATGTCATTAACCCACCTTACAGAGCAAGAGAAATGAACTTGGAAAAGGGAGGGACTTGCCCGAGGTCACACAGCTGAGAAAGGGCAGATTCCAACCCAGACCCTCCAGCATCCCAGAGCTCTCTCCCACCACCCCCAGCCCATCTCTCGAGAAAGCCCTGTTGGAAAGCCAGCTCTGTCCTGGTGTGGTCAGACTCCCGTGGAAAGCCAGCTTTGTCCTGGTGTGGTCAGACTCCCGCCATTTGGGATGTCAAGTGCAGCCACACAGCCCTTGGCTTTCATGATCGATATTCCTGATGGGGCTGAGCTGCTGGGGCTGGGGCAGTGGACAGGGGAGATCAGCACACAGGCTTAGGCCAGAGTGATCCATCCTCCGCCTCAGGGGCTTCTCTGGGGTGGTTTGGAAAGGAAACCCATTAAGGTGGAGGGGCAGTGGCACCCACGCAGAGCAGGCAAGGCCCTCAGGTGGGCTTTGAACCGGTGGTGAACCGTCCCACTCAGGTTGGGAGACCTCCTTATACACAGCAGGCCACTGGGATACTTGTCTCCTCGAGGGAGCCTCGCAGGTCTGGGGGTTTTAAGAGCCTGAGGCCTGGGGAACCTTAATAAGAATAACTGTGTAGGGAGCACCCACTCTGCTGGGCACACCCACTGTGCTCAGGGCCCTGGCACTGTGCCAGCTGCTTCCTGACCACTGTCTGGTTCCGTCCTCCGGAGAATGAATGAGGTGAGATCATGTTCCCCATCTCCCATGTGGGAAATGGGCTCAGGGAGTGGGTGGGTTTCCCAGGGTTCCACAGTAAGTGCCATGATGGAGATTTGAACCCACACAGGTTTCCTACCTCCCCTGGACAGCATCGCTTTCCCTGGAGCCCGTCTCCCTCATCACCGCCCCTTGTTCCTGCAGCTCTGAGTTTTCGTCAGAACCCTGAGCTGTGTACCCAGGAAGCCAGCAGCCACAGGCACACCCTGAAGGCAGGGGGCCCTCAGTCCCCAGTCCTGGCCCTCAGGTTCCGTGGCTCTCTTTCTGCCTTCCTCGCTCCCAGAAAGGCCTCTGCTCTCTGTGGCCACCCCAGCCCAGGGACCCTCCCTGCTGGGACCCGACCACTGCTCTGGGGCTGCCATCTGGCTTAAACCTTGCGTCCTGACTTTTCTTTGAGGGATCTGCCTCCAGGGAGATGTAGGGGCAGTAGCGACCCCAGGGACCGTCTCCCTCCCGGCTGTGGAGAGCTGTGACCCTACAACTAGGAGTGTGGGTGCAGTGCTGTGTGTGGTTAAGGGGTCCTCAGGCTTTGGGGCTGAGCTGAGGCTGCTCCCAGAGAGCCCCAGCAGGGGAGAGGGAGCTGGGGCTTGGCCTCAGACTTGCCTGGATTCCAATCCAGCCTCTGCCACGTGCCAGCCAGCCGGGTGATCGCAGGGCACATGCTTTTGCCGCGTTTGTCCTCTCACAGTGCTGCTGGGAGGATGAAGTGGGGGTGACACTGGCCCCTCTGTGCTCTCGCTTCCATCTGCTTCTCAGGCCCTCCTGCCACCCCGCGGGATCCAGGGCTGATTACTCAGTCTTGTTGGTGGGGAAACTGAGGCGTGGAGAGGATATGGAACCCGCCCGCGGTCTCGGAGTTGCAATGTGCTGCTGGACTCCATGGCTGGCTTCTTGACCCGCTGTCCTGGTAAACACAGCAGGCGCTCAGAAGGAAATGGGGTTGGGTGCGGAAAGGAGCCTCCCGGGTGTCCGCCCTAGCGAACTGCATCTCCCAACCAGGCCAGGTGCCTGCAGAGGCTCCCGGACGCTTGGAGGCGGTGGGCAGCGCAGGGACCACTCCTCCAGGCTCCGCTGTTCGCTGTCACCTGCAGGCTGCTGCTGCAGGACCCTGTGGATCCAGGCAGCTCCTGACTCAGCCCTGCGCCGTCAACACCCCCGGGCTGCCTGGGAACTCCCTAGGGGGCCTCCCGACCCCAGGAAGGGGGCGCCCGCGGGGGCGGGGCTGTCACGCAGCCACTCCCGGAGGGTGGTGGAGGGTGGACGTGGGTGAGGCCTCTGCCTGGGAGCCCGCAGTGCTAACACCACGTAGGGACGAGGGAGCTTGCAGGGTCAGGGTAGGGGGTGCACCCTCTGGAATCTGAAAAGCAGTTCTCACTTCAGAGACAGGAACCAACTGATCCTCTGGTCATCTTCAGGGAGCAGTTTCTATTGCGTCTTGCATACCTCCTAGAACAGGAGTATCACCATCTGTTCTGCTTGGGGCCAGCCCTGGAATTTAGAAATTCTTTCTTGGATAAAGTCAGAGACTTTCTCTCTATGACTTCTCTCAGGTTTAGTTCTGCCCTTGGGAGCCACTGGCCTATTATTATTATTATTATTTCACTGTAGGAAGGTGAAATTCTACTATGGAGACAGACCTGCCTTCCAATTCTGGCTTTCTTCCTTAACAGCACTCTGATGGACCCCATCCATGGGTTCTGGTGTCTCTCAGCCTCCACCTTGTCACTTACAAAATGGGGATGAGAAGGACTCCTCCTTGCGTTCGTCATAAGGAGTGAGTGAGAAGATGAAAAACCCCTAGTGAAGAGTTTGGCACACAGTAGGTGCTCAAGAAATAGTGACTTGTTCACATTGATTCTAATTTCTTTCCCACATAACAATCCCTTACAGTATTTACAGTTCTCCAGTGCCCCCTAAATCTACTCCCCAGGTTAAGTACCTCCCCTCGATATGCTTGGTTTCTGGAGCTTCCATTTTCCTGTTTTTCTCCTCTGGAAAGACTCATTTTGTTCGTGTCATTCATTCATTCATTCATTTGTTCATTTATTCATCCCACAAACGTATGTGAATACCTGACATGCACTAGTGCCACCAAGAAGAAAATGACACCAAGCCAGGCTCTGTGGATGCCTGTAATCCCAGCTACTCTGGAGGCTGAGCAGGGTGGGGAATCACTTGAGCCCAAGAGTTTGAGACCAGCCTGGGCAATAGAGCAAGACCTCATCCTCTGCATCCCCCCAAAAGAAGAAAATGACACAGACCCTGTTCACTGTCTAGAAGGGAAAATTGACATCAAAAATTGAAAGACAATATCTAAAGTGTAAAACAACAGAGTCCAGAAGCATAGTCTAGAAGCAGGATGATGGATCTAGAGAAAAATGGCCAGGTCCTTGATCTCAAGGCATCTGTAAGGAAGTGACCTGGTCTGTAATGTTCCCCACAGTGACCACAAAGCAGGGGCTCAAAATGTGGCATGAACGTCTAATGGAGCACTAACCAGGGAACAATAAAGAAAAGATCTAGACCGGGCGCAGTGGCTCATGCTTGTAATCCCAGCACTTTGGGAGGCTGAGGTGGGTGGATCATGAGGTCAGGAGATCGAGACCATCCTGGCTAACATGGTGAAACCCCGTCTCTAGTAAAAATACAAAAAAATTAGCCAGGCATGGTGGTGGGCGCCTGTAGTCCCAGCTACTTGGGAGGCTGAGGCAGGAGAAGGGCATGAACCTGGGAGGCAGAGCTTGCAGTGAGCCGAGATCGCACCACTGCACTCCAGCCTGGGCAACAGAGCAAGACTCCGTTTCAAAAGAAAAAAAGAAAAGAAAAGATCTAGAGAACTTAAAGAAAGAGGTGTTAATTTCAGAGATGTCTACAGCCCTGAAATGGATCTGATTCTATGTATGACCTGGGGCTACACACAGAATCCATCAATTTGTTCTGCAGCTTTCCATTGTGAACCCAGGAGGTCAGAGCTGCAAGACTCCTCGGCCATCTCAGCCCCAGCTTGCTTATTTTACAGCTGAGGAAACAGAGGCTAAGTTGGGGCCAGGCACTGAAGCTCACTTAAGTCAGCTGAAGTAAGAAGGAGCCAGTCACTCTGAGGACACAGTGCTGTCTCAGGGCACCAGGACAGCTTGACAACATGATGGATGGAGAGGAGATGGAAGAGGGCAGAGTGAGAGCAACCGCACTTGACTGGGGAAGGGGTGGGGACTCCACACTCTTCAGAAGTGTGGAGAAGAAAATGACACAAAACCAGGTGCTGTTTCGCCTGCCTGTAATCCCAGGTACTTATGAGGCTGAGGTCTGTAATCCCAGGTACTCAGGAGGCTGAGGCAGGCGGACCACTTGAGCCCAGGTGTTTGAGAGTAGGAACTGAAGTCCTTTCTCTGCACCTCCCTTGCAGACCAGCTTATTAGGCTCCTTATACATGGTAGGAAGCCGGCAGCCACAGGACCGTGCTCACATTTCACAGGGCTAGCCACCAACGAGAGTCAAAATAACTCCATTTCAGTATCAACTACAAATTCCTGAGGAAGAAGCTGACTGGCTCAATTTTATTCAAGTGCCCCCCAGGCCCAGTCAACCATGGCCAGAAGCAATAAGTTACTTGGAATGAAAATATAATTTTAGCAGATACATTCATCATCAAACTCTTATTATGTGCTAAGCACAGGCATTTTGTCAATTGCATCCTCCCAACAAGCCTGTGAAACAGGTAAGACTCTCCTCCCCATTTTACAGATGAGGAAACTGAGGCTTGGGCAGGTTAAGTTACTAACCCAGAGATGTAAAGCTAGAAGATGGGAATTTGAGGCTGAGCAGCCTGACTTCAGAGCTCACACTCTTAGCTGTCAATGTGGACTGCTTCAATGGCTGCAGTCCATTGCAACCACACAGAAGGGAGTAAGGAAGAAGTTTCCAGAAGAAAGGGGGCCAGGAAGACAGGGGCATTAGTCAGGGTTCTCTAGAGGGACAGATCTGATAGGATAGAGATATATATATATAAAGGGGAGTTTATTAAGCATTAACTCACATGATTGCAAGGTCCCACAATAGGCTGTCTGCAAGCTGAGGGGCAAGGAGAGCCAGTCTGAGTCCCAAAACTGAAGGACTTGGCGTCTGATGTTCGAGGGCAGGAAGCATTCAGCGTGGGAGAAAGATGTAGCCTGGGAGGCTAGGCCAGTCTAGTCTTTTCACATTTTTCTGCCTGCTTTATATTCTAGCTGAGCTGACAGCTGATTAGATGGTGCCCACCCAGATTAAGGGTGGGTCTGCCTTTGCCAGCCCACTGACTCAAGTGTTAATCTCCTTTGGCAACACCCTCACAGACACACCCAGAATCAACGCTTTGCCTCCTTCAATCAAGTTGACACTCAGTATTAACCATCACAACAGGCCAGTAGTTACCCACTAAAGCCACTCATGGGATTAATTCTTTTATTAATTTATTAATAAAGTAATTAATTTTTAATTTTTTAAATTAAAATAAAATTTTAATTTATTAATTTTATTAATTTTTATTAAATTTATTAATATAAATAAATTAAATAAAATTAATTTATTTAATTAATTTACACTTGTATGGCACTCGATGTGGCCAGACACTGGTCTAACAACCCAAAAGATAAGTGCTATTACCATCCTGTTTTATAGATGAGGAAACTGAGACATGGAAATGTTAGGGCACTCAATGCATCCGGGGAAGAGCTGGAATCAGATTCCAGGTCTCTTAAACTGAGCACTGGAATCCCTTTCCCTGCCGTCAGGTTGTCTGTTAGGAGTGTGTTTGTGTGTGTGCGTGCATACATGTGCATCGTATGTGTGCATATGTGTAGGCATCTCAGTCACAACGATGGTGCTCAGCCCCACATGAGGTTTTGTGGCAATTCCCTGCCCACTCACCTAAGCCTACCCCTCCTACCCTTTCTGAGTTTGCTTTACTTTGTCATTGGCATGACTTTGGGCTTTGAAAGCAAATGTCATTACAAAAACGACAGCTGGCAGCCCTCGTGAATTCATTTTTGATTTGAAATGGATGATCCAGGGCTGTGACTAAGAAGGACCTTGTTAGCCTTGGTGTATGCATGTGAGCAAGACAGGTCCTGGCTCAGAGGGCATCCACACCCCCATCCCCAGCTTGGGTGCTGAAACCCCAGGCTAGGGCTCAGTTCTAAGTCTTAACATTGCTCCTAACTTCTGGCCCAACACTGAGCTGTGTTCACTCTGGATCTAAACTGGAAGATGCCATTTTGGATTTTATTATATCCTGATTCTGAGTCACAGCCCCAAAAGTCCTGGTTAGGTGGTTGATCAGTCAGGAACTGTGATTTGCCTTCCGACAGTTGCAAACTTTATCACTTTGGTCAGCTCAGCTCACCTTCCTGAACCTCTGTTTGCTGATCTGGGAAAAGGGAAGAATAATAACTCCTCCTGGGAGTCCTCAAAGGGCTCAAAGGAGAAAAGGCTGTGAAGGCATGTGCTGCTGCAAAGAATAGCTGGCTATTAACATTACTGCCACCTCAGTCAAGTTTTCTAGGGGACGGGGGTCATCAGCAGGGATGGTCCATGTGGCAGGCAGGTCAGGGTGAGCCTGTACCAATGCCTCCTACAGGGAAGATCTGTCATGCCATTACCTGAGCCCTGTCATTCTTGCATGCAGCTTTGGGAATGAGGGATGCTGCCTTCATTGTCAGTGCAGTAATCAGTAATAACAGAAAGGTTCCTGGTGGTCCCACAGCCCCGCCCAGCAGGTGGGTTTATTCCGCATCAATGTCCCCCCGAATTTCTCCCCTTGGCCTGTCAGTGGACTTCCCTGGTCATAGTCTTTCGTTGTTCATTTAACAAAGATGGATTTCAGGGACCATGAAATATTGATTACATCACATCTCTAAATTACTCTGCTGTCTTCTACAAAACATTGATGATGGTTTTTATGGGCAGGCTCCTGCAAACCGAGAGCTTTCCACTTCAGAGAACGGGCTTCTTTCCCCTTTTTAAGTCAGGGGTCAGCCTCTCGTGTTGCTCAAGAAATGTTGGATGCATGATGGATGGATGGATGGATGGATGGATGGATGGATGGATGGATAGTTGGATAGATGGATGAATGGATGGATGGATAGATAGATGGATGGATGGTGGAGGGATGGATGGATAGATGGATGGATGGATAGATGGATGGATGGATGGATGGATGGATGGATGGTGGATGGATGGATGGATGGATGATGAAGGATGATGGGTGGATGGATGGATGAAGGGATGGATGAATGGATGGATGGAAGGATAGATGGATAGATGGATGGATGGTGGATGGACGGATGGATGGACGGATGGATGGATGGATGGAAAGAGGGAGGTGGGGAGTGATGGAGGAAAGGAAGGACAAAAGGAAGGAGAGAAAGATGATGGATGGACAGATGGAGGAAGGTGGGAATGAAAGGATGGATAGATGGAGATTCAATTCATGGAAGAGTTCTGTTTTTCTTTGTCCTGGTCTTCAGGAAGAAACATCACTTTTTTAAGTGTACAGACATTAACTTAACAAATGTTTGTTGAGCATGTGCTATATGCTGGGTAAATAGGAGCATAGCAATAAATGAGACACCATTCCTGCCTTCAAGGAGCTTATTACAGTCTCATGGAAAAGAGGTTCAAAGAGATAGACAATTACAGTAGAGCCTACCAAATTTAATTATAGAGGAGGACACATGATACGTGGTACCAGGGTTGCTCATTGGAGACACTGATCCAGCTGGAGGGGCATCAGAGAAGGCTTCCTGGAGGAAAGGGAATCATTGAAACTCATGCAGGGGTTTACAGATTGAAGCTTCACAAATTGTCTTGACTCAGCACTTAACATCTATATCCATTCTTGATTATATATTTTTAAATCATGTTCTTGCTCTTTATTGTTTGTTTCTCTGTGTTTTATGATGACGTTGATTTCCTTGAGACTTCTGTAGAGCATAGACTTGACCATTTTCTTTAACTACGATATTCCCCACCCCCTGCACTTGGCCTAAGAGTTGAGAAACCTGCTTTAAGTTCCAACTCTGCCACTGACCTGCTGTGTGGCCTTGGGCAAGGGGCTCTCCCTGCATGGGCTGGAGTTTCCTCATCTGTAAAATGACTCAGTGAGCCCTAAAGTCATTTCCACTTGCAGTCAAGCCTTACAGTATGAAGCTGGTTAGTAAATTCAAGATCCGCCCCAGGGTTGCCAGTCAGTCTCACTGTGACTGGCAAGAGAGCCTTTCTCCAATTCACAATGGGCCTTTCTAATCCCGTAATCAACACAATGCTTTATATGGCCTCAGGCTTGTGACTCTACAGGGATGAACCAGGCCAGGGTGACAGGGACCCTTTCTTCCAACTGCCTTCAGGCAGCATTGAGATGTAAAAATCCTGTAGTGCAGAGGAGGGACAAGTTCATACGCACAGGTTCCACTGCTAATTTTGCTTTGATCCTGCAGAAACTCCTACAGATTCCTTACAGCCATCACCTCCACTGGGAAGTCTTCCAGGGTCACTTCTTGTCCACCCACATAGCCACCCCCAGCATCACTCCCTTCTCTGCTTCCATCCATTGCAGACTGACCTCCAGCCTGTCACTGTCACCCTCATCCACTCTCAGCCCCGTGGGTGTCAGGGCTGTTTCTTCTTCAACTCTATGTGCCTAGAGTCTGGCATGAGCACCAGGATCTAACAGGGGCTTAGTAAAGTGGTAGAATGGTTGAAAGAAGAAATGACCAAATGACAGAATGAATTAAATGAAGACTCCTTTGCCCTCTAACTGGAAATCTATGCTGGACGCCCCTCTCTGAGCCTCACTTTCTTTGTGTATATATGATTTGACTGGATGGTCCAAGATCTCCTTCAGTTTTAATATTCTGTAGTTTTGACCAGGCACGGTGGCTCACACCTATAATCACAGCCCTTTGGGAGGCTGAGGTGGGTGGATCACCTGAGGTCAGGAGTTCAAGATCAGATTGGCCAACATGGTGAAACCCTGTCTCTACTAAAAGTACAAAAATTAGCCAGCCATGTTGGTGTGTGCCTGTAATCCCAGCTACACTCGAGGCTGAGGCAGGAGAATCCTGCCTGAATCCTGGAGGCAGAGGTTGCAGTGAGCCAAGATTGCACTACTGCACTCCAGTCTGTGCGACAGATCAACACCCCATCTCAAAAAAAAAAAACAAAAAACAAAAAACAAAAAATCTATAGTTTGATTTAAATTTGCCACCCTGGGATATCTCTAACCCCTTGCTATGCCCATCACCCCTCCTGTCACCCCCGCCATCTCCACGCACAGACACCAGCTGCCCAGTATTCGGTGTCCCTGGCCTCTTGGGTTTGGTGAGGTAATTGTCACCGTGACTGTATTCTTTATTTGCCAGATGTCGGTGTGTATCTCTGTGTGTGTGAGGGGTGGGCAGGTTCCTGGGGAAGCCATCAGCTCTTCATGGGGAGGGACTTCCTTTTCCTTGTGTCTTCCTTGGCTCTGTGCCCTGCTCCAGGTGGCCCTCAGACCCTAGGCCTTGGGTTGGGCTCTGGAACAAGTGAAGACTGATAGGGGTTGGGAAGGGGAGTAGTCCCAAATGGCTCCAAGAAAACCAGGAGAGGCTTCCTGGAGGAGGCAGCATTTGAGACTGGTCTTGAGGGAGGAAGGGAGGCCTGGAATGCATGGGTGGGGAGTATGCAGGTACTTCTTTAGGTACTGGGGAGCCACAGCAGACTTTTTGAACTGAGGAATGACTTGACCAGAGTTTCAGTTTGGAAAGACCCATCTGGCATCAAGGAGAGAGTGGGCAGGAGCCAGCCTGGAGGAGGAGGAAACAGCAGCTAGGGAGCTGTTGCAGGGGGTTTAAGTGAAAAGCCATAAGTGAAAAGTTCGATTTTTTTTCTCATTGTTTTTTTTAAGCAAATCTTGCCTGGCTCCCACAGGACCCATTGGCGTAATAACTCCTGAGTTGAGGTTTGACAGGTGGATGCTGGGCTCATACCCCTTCCTTGTTCTGCAAAGACCCAGTCTGTTTCAGCAGAAAGGCAGTGAGTGCCAGGAGCTCTGGGGATACTGGACACCTGCCAAGGCCAGGGACTGCCGGGCTGCAGCGTGTGCCTTGTGGATCTGGATTTCATTTCGACACAAACCCCAGTCGTGCTGCTAAGGCTTGGACCCCACACTCATCTCTGTTTGTTGTCTCTGAGGAAACAGGATGACTTTATGGTCCTGATGACATTTTGGCCATGAGGAGGGGGACATCTTCAGGAACCCCATGCCCAGATGGGATCTGTAATTGAACAGCTCTTGCCCAGGGGACGTCCAAACCAACCACCAGTTCATCCCCAGCTGAAAGAAGAAGCCCTCCTCCGCTGTCTTTCAGCCAACAGCTCCCTTGGGATGTTGTAGGAACTTAGGAAAGGACAGGAGAAGAATCCTGGGGCAAAGAATAATATAATATCTATATAATATCTTGCCCATGGTCAGTGACTTTCAGGAGACATCACTCCCAGAAAGCTTCCCAAAGCCTGCTGGTGACCTCCCTATCCAGCAGCCTGAACTTCCAGGCCTTGCCAGCCCTTTTCTTCCGTCTTTCAAAATAACTTATCCCACCAGGTTGCCCATGCCTCTGTTTTAACCCAGATGCAGACATGCTTGCTTCTGCTGCCATGGGGGCCTGTGCGGGGCCCTCCCCGTGTTGCTGCATTGGATCTTTCCACAGCGATCTCAGGAAGCAGACAAGGAGGCTGAGGCTCAAAGCAGTTAAGTGACTCTCCTGGGGCATCTGGTGCCCTTAGAGAGGAGAGCTGGGGGTGATTCAGGAGCAGGGTTCTTCCGGTCCCGTCCCTGCTGTTTTCCTCCTTTCTGCTCCAGGAACCAGCGTGGAACTGCTGATCCCTTTTTGTGGAGGAATTGAAACGCCAATTGTTTAACAAAGCTAAGGAATTCTTTCCAGGGATCGCTCTTCTACCCTGGAGGCTGCCATAACTCCCCATTGCCCTGGTGATTGTGAAGTCCTCAGCCTGGTCTTCTGGAGCCTCCAGGTAATGTACCCATTCCCACACACATGCCTGGCTTCCTGTCCCACCAGCCATGCTCTGTCTGTCCGTCACAGGCCTGTACAAATGCCCCTTCCTCCGTGACAGTTTCAGAACCATTCCTGACAAAGCGATTTCCTTCTTGAATACCATTCCTATGCCACTGAGATGAAGAATGCACTAAACACACGCCACAGTCTTCTGCACGTTCCCTACGAGGCAGATGGGATGCGGACAAGAGATGGGGCACAGAGAGTGAAAACGGTGAGCCACAGTGGAGACATCTTTGTCCCAAACACCTCAGGACTCTGTGCCATGCAGCCAGCCCCCTGCCCTGCCTGGACTTCTGTTTCTTGTCCTACCCCTCTGGCTTTGGACTTATGACTGAATCTCCCACCTGGCCTCTTCCTTACCCGGGCACCTTGTAATATACACCAGCTACTGTGCTTTCCTCATACGATGTCATTTTATCTTCGCAATAACCGTAGGGTGGTAGATATCCCTAGTCCCATTTAATAGATGGAGAAACTGAGGCTCAGACAGGCCATTTGACTTGTCTAAGGTGACTTGCCCAAAATCGCATAGCTAGAAAGACAGAACAAGGATTAATTAATTCATTCATTCATATTTACTGAGTGCCTGATATGTGCTGAACAAAACACATTTGGTCCCTGCTGTCCTGAAACTGATCCAGAGCCTGGACTTGGACCCCGCAAGGGAGCACAGGGATCCAACCTGAGGCTGGGAGACAAAGGGACCACGTGCTTCCTTGAGCATGACTCTGGCTTCTTCCAGTGAAATATGGAGATTCATCTTTTCTTTCTGCGTCGTGGGCACTCAATCCATCTCGTTTTCTGGCATTCAGGGCCAGCGGCTCGGGCTGCAATCCGATGGAGTCATCCTTCCTCCTGCTTAATCTTTAAAATGAGAGCCGAAGGGCTGTTGATCACTTTCATGAGCTGTAGGAGATGATGGTGGCCTGATGGGACTGTAATTTCCCAAGCTCCTGTCTTCTCTCCACTCCTGCAAATTGATCAGGGCTATTTGCCTTCAGGGACTGCATGCTGTCATCCCGGTCATGCATCCCCAGTCAGCTCCCGGTTGATTTCCTCTCAACCTCTCTAGTCAGAGCCTGCAGGGGCAGGAGCAGGTCCATAGAGGAAGCCAGGCTGGTGCCGACCATGCCAAAAACCTCTGTATGTGCCGGCATTACTGTGGCCAGAGGTGGCAGATCCCAGAGAAACACACTGGGCTCCCACAACCAGGCTCTTTGAGGGTTAATGCCTGGAGTAGGGGAGAGAGAGTGTTGGGAAGACTTGGGAGGGGGTGTCACTGTGGTCCAGAAACTACTCTGCAGCTTTTCTGGAGGTGGGGAGAGAAATGAAGGATCACATCAGCAGTGAGTTTATGATGAGTCACACACTGTGCTAGCCCTTTCCAGATGGCATCTCATTTCACCTCCTTAACGATTGTATGAAGACTTTCCTGACTTCGTTTTACAGACCAGGAAACTGAGACAGAGGTCAAGCACCTTGCCCAACGTCGCATAGTTATTAAACAGCAGTGCTGGGATTTAGACCCTGAGCTGAGATTCAGTCCATGATCCTTCCACTGTACTGGTAAGGTGGTCCAGAAGCTTGGGGCTAATTCACACATATCAAAGTCCCAAGAGACTGATGTACAAACCAGAAAGTGGGGTTACTGGTTTATGGAACTGATCTACTTTCTCCAGGACCTAGAATATTCCTGGCCATCAGGTTTAAGTCATCCATTGGTTTTCAGTAGGCACAAAAACAGAGGGAGCAAAGTTACACATTCTTGGGAATTATTTCACTGAGGCTGCAAAAAAGCCTGGTGAATTCTCCCAATTTCCATGCATGAGGTTGTGTGCCTGAGGGCCCTGTAGTGGGTGGGTGGGTGGCTTTTGCCAGTTGCTGAAGGAACACCGATAAATCTTACTACTTTGGCTTCCTTTTTTTCTTCTTCTATAGATTCCTTCTAGAACTTCATCCTGGTTATCAGTTGCTATATAACAAAATAACCCAAAACTTAGTGATGCAAAATACCCATCATTGCTGCATGCACAAATTCTGTGGATCAGGAATTTGGGTAGGGCACAGAGGAGATGGTTTGTCTCCATGATGTCTGGGGCCTCATGTAGGAAGACCCAAAGGACAGGGTGACCCAAATGGCTGTGATCTAGAATCATCTGAAAGTTTCTTCACCCATGCATCTGGTGCCTGGGCTGGGACACCTATATGGATCTCTGTCTCTTTCTACAGGTCTCAGGGCCTCCATGTGGTATCACCACATGGTCTCACCAGCACTGTGACTTTGGGCTTCAGGGTATTTTGGCAATTAATGATGGCTCAGGGGTCCTGGAGCAAACACAGTGAAAGACATATGGCCTTCTCCGAGCCAGCTTCCAAAATCACATGGAGTCACTTCTGCCTTACTGGATGGGATTAAAGCCATTGCAAGTCCACTGAGATTCCAGGTGAGAGAACATGGGCCCTGTATTAGTCTGTTCTTATACTGCTATGAAGAAATACCTGAGACTGGGTAATTTACAAAGAAAAGAAGTTTAATTGACTCACAGTTCTGCATGGCTGGGGAGGCTTCAGGGAACTTAAAATCATGGCAGAAGGGGAAGCAAACATGTCCTTCTTCATATGGTGGCAGGAGAGAGAAGTGCAGAGTGAAAGAGTGAAGGGAGAAAAGCCCCTTATAAAACCATCAGATCTCCTAAGAGCTCACTCACTATCATTAGAATAGCATGGGGGAACTGCCTCATCATCTAATCACCTCGCATATGGTCCCCCCTACAATACGTGGGGATTACAATTTGGATTACAATTCAAGATGAGGTTTTGAGTGCAGACATAGCCAAACCATATCAGGCCCATCTCTTGAAGGGAAGAATGTCAAGGAATTTGCAGCCATGTTTCAAAACCTCTGCAATTATCTGCATCATTTGCACACTTTCTTCAGAAGAAACACAGCTGGACTTGTTCTTATGTGAATTTTGTTTTCAAGATCCAGCCTACCTGTCCCAAGATGATAGTTAATAAAAAAGTATCAATTATCAGACAGTTACTTTGGCCTAGCGACTGCACTAACTACTTCACATGAGGAATGTGCTATGTCTTAGTCCATTCAAGCTCCTATAACAAAATACCTTAAACTGGGTGGCTTATAAACAACAAAAGCTTGTTTCTCACAGTTCTGAAGGCTGAGAAGTCCAAGATCAAGGTGCCAGCAGATCTGATGTTTGGTGAGGGTCCCACTTTTGGGTTCATGGACAGTGCCTTCTCATGGTGTCCTCACATGGCAGCAGGAGCAAGGCAGTTCTCCAGGGTCCCTTTCATAAGGGCACAAATATCACTCATGAGATCTCCACCTCTATGACTTAATTACCTCCCAAAGATCCCACCTCCTAATACCGTCATGTTATGGGGTGAAGATTTCAACGTAGGAGTTTCTGGGGGATACAAACATTCAGACAATTGCATGTGCTCATGTTCCCCATTTTACAGGCGGGAAGCCAAGGCTTCCAGCTGGTCAATAGGTTGCCCCAATTACTCAGCAAGGAAATGTCAGAGGGAAGAGCAATACCCAGAGCTCCTCATCTCCAGAGCCTATACTCTTAATGCCCTGTGCCCTGCCCCACCACACTGCCTGTGAGTCTGCTGTGTCTGGTTTTATTGGCAGAACCTGGTTGTTTCCCAGAAGTCCTCCAACATCACTCAAGCTCCTGAATCTCTTAGAAGTTGGTTCCTCCCATTCTTACTCCCAGAAGGAAATCTTACCTCCATATTCTAGGGATACTCTCCTCTGGTGATGGCTACAACTGGTATACATTTGGCAGCTTACTAGATTAGATGGTTACACTATAAAAATGCATTATAGGGCTAGGCACAGTGGCTCACGCCTGTAATCCCAGCACTTTGGGAGACCAAGGCAGGTGGATCACTTGAGGTCAGGAGTTCAAGACCAGCCTGGCCAACATGATGAAACCCCGTTTCTATGAAAAATATAAAAATTAGCTGGGTGTGGTGGTGTGTGCCTGTAATCCCAGCTACGTGGGAGACTGAGATGGAAGAATCACTTGAACCCGGGAGGCAGATGTTGGAATGGGCCAAGATGGCACCGCTGTACTCTAGCCTGGGTGACAGAGATTCAGTCTCAAAAAAATTTTTTTGAAAAAAGCATTATGAAGCTGCAATAATTAAAATTGAGAGCAACTCAAATTTATTTTCAGCTGAGAACTGAAAACAAACTGTAATTGAGTCATATAATGAAATATTACTCAATGATAAAAAGTATGAGTAGTGGTACTCACAACAGCATGGGTGAACCTCAGATGCATTATGCTGAGTAAAATAAGCCAGACTCAAAAGCCTATATACCATAAATATATGGGAGGATTCCATTTATATAACATTTTGGAAAAGTAAAACTATAAAGACAGAAAAAACATCAGGATCTAGGGGTGGGGTAGGAGTCAACTACCAAAGAACTTAATAGACATGGTGGAATATTATTCAGCCGTAAAAGGAAGGGAATTCCACCACATGTGACAACATGCATGAGCCTTGAGGACATTATGCTAAGGGAAATTAGACAGTCACAAAAGATAAATTGTGAATGATCTCATTTACATGAGGTATCTAAAGCAGTCAACTTCATAGAAACAGAAAGTAAAATGATAGTTTCCAGGGAGCTGGGGTGACGGGGGAAAAGGGAGTGGTTTAATGAGATAGAGTTTTAGGTCTGCAAGATGAGAAGGTTCTGGAGATCTGTTGTACAACAATGTGAATATTCTTAACACTACTGAACTGTATGCTTGAAAATCAAAAAGGTGGCAAATTTAATGGTATGCTTTTTAAAAATCACAGTTTAAAATAAAAAAAAATAATTGAAAAGAAAGACATGGCAGAGTGTTTTTGTGGTGATGGAACTATTCTATATCTTGCTTATGGTGGTTTTCCAACTGTATGTGTTTCTCAAATTTGACCTGGCCACTAAGACAGGAGAGTTTTGCTGTGTGTAAATTATACCTTGATAAAAGCGAATTTTAACAAAACAAAACCAGAAATGATCTGGTACAGGAATAGTCCACTCAAGCAATAATGTGTATTTCTCAAGTACTTGCTATGTGCCGGACACCATTCTAGGCACTAGTAGAACTGAGGCAACTTTCATGGAGTTTACATTTTTGTAAGAATGTAATAAAATGCAATGATCATGCAGACTAATGGAATAAAAGAGATACTGCAGAAATAGACACACACACATATATCTATATCTATCTCTATATCTATCTATCTGTCTATCTATTCGTCTATCCATCTATCTATTTCATCTATAGATGAAAGCTGGATGTAGTGGCTCACGCCTGTAATCTCAGCACTTTGGGAGGCCGAGGCCGGTGGATCACCTGAGGTCACCTGAGGGTGGATTGCCTGACCAACATGGCAAAACCCCATCTCTACTAAAATACAAAATTAGCTGGGCGTGGTGGTGCATGCCTGTAATCCCAGCTACTTGGGAAGCTGGGACAGGAGAATCACTCGAACCTGGAAGGTGGAGGTTGCAGTGAGCCGAGAACGCGTCATTGCACTCTAGCCTGGACAACAAGAGAGAACCTCCGTCTCAATAAATACATAAATAAACACAAATTATAGATGAAAAATGGATTACTCCATTATTTCTAACTTTATACTATATCCCCCAATAAATTTCACATAAAGATTACGATGTTAAAAAAAAATCCTTTGTGTTAAAAATGTAAAAAACATAAAGAATAAAGAACATATAAATACTTACATAATCTTGGCCAGGGGAAGAGCTTTCTAAGTATAAAACCAAAGGCAAATGCGTAGAAGAAAAGATGAATCGATTTGACCACATATAAATTAAGCCACCTGACATCAGAAACACTATAAATAAAACTAAATGTCAAACCACTATGAGAAAAGATTATTTGCAGCATGTATTGTAGAACAAGGATTAATATCCTTAATGCATAGTGTTATGAATTGAGAAGAAAAAGGCACATAGTGTAATAAAAATGGTCAAAGGACATACAATCTGACATTTTAATTATTTTAGTTTTGTATTTCAACAATTCACAAAACAAGTAATAAATATAGTGGCCAAAAACATAAGAAATATATCTGACATCACTAAAAATCAAAGAAATGCAAAGCAAGTCAAAGTATAATTTTTTCCTGTCAAACTGAGAACAGAGTTTGAAATCATAACCTTCAATGTTATTGAGATTTAGGAACCAGCATTTCCATGCCCTGCTGTTGTCAGCGTAAGTTGATTGAGCCTTTCTGGAAGACAATGGAAGAATGCATATCAAAAGCCTTCAGGACAGTTGTTTATTTGTTGCCTCTCATCTTCATACCTCCTGCCCACACCGTTTCTATTCTGTAACACAGAGGCTGGAAGTCTGCAAACTTCATTTTCCAGATACCTTACTGGCTTCCAGTTGGCTAATGGGAGGCAATGGTGGAGACTGAATGGTGAGAGGACGGAAGAAGGGACTCTCTTTTGATTTCTGACTTAGGTCTGCATCCCTCCAGCAGCAGCTGTGCCATGCACCCCAAGCACCAGGCATGTGGTGCTGCCTCAGAGGTCAGTGCCCTCCTCTCAGACATCTGAGTGCGGCTGCAGGTGCCCTCTGAGAGTTCCAAGCACAGATCTGCAGTGTCCTGCCTTGGAGGTCTGAGCACCAGCCTTAGGGAGCCTCCTCCTTCACATGCCTAAGTTCTGGACGTGCCATGTCTTTTTTTCTTTTTTCCCCCAAACCTGGGAATGGTGGCTGCTTCTTGCAATTATTAATCTCCGGCTTGCTTCTTCATCGTTTGCTTTCTATCTTATCTCTGTTTCTCTCTCTCACTCTCTCACCCAGGCTGGACTGTAGTGATATGATCTCGGCTCACTGCAGCCTCGGTCTCCCAGGCTCAGGTGATCCTCTCACCTCAGCTGCTGAGTAGCTGGGACTACAGGCACGTGCCACCACACATGGCTAATTTTTTTTTTTATCATTATTATTTTTAGTAGAGACGAGGTTTCGCCATGTTGCCCAGGCTGGTCTCAAACTCCTGGACTCAAGCAATTCGCCTGCTTTGGCCTCCCAGAGTTCTGAGATTACAGGTATGAGCCACCACACCCAGCCTAATTTGCATCCTCTCAACACCTGCATAGTCAATTCCATATATTAAATCCTCTCTCTTTGAAAAGACCTCTGATTTTCCTTTTCCTGGCCAAATTCTGGCTGTTGCTACAGTCTGTATCTAGAGATTCTACTTCTAGGAACTTGTTTTAAGAAAACGATCATACATGTGTTAAAAAAAATTGTGACCTAATTTCTTAATAGCAAAAATGTCAAACAACCAAAAAACCCTAAAAGCCTGACAATGTGAGTAAGTTTTGGGTTTATTTGTGTCCCCCAAAAGGATATATTGAAGTTCTAACCTCTCAAGCTTCAGAATGTGAACTTACTTGGAATTAGAGTCACTGCAGATGTAATTACTTAAGATGAGGTTGTACTAGAGTAGTGTAGAACCTTAATCCAGTATGACTGGTGTCCTTATAAGAATTGAAGGAGGCAGGCACAGTGGCTCATGCCTGAAATCCCAGCACTTTGGGAGGTCAAGGCAGGAGGATTGCTTGAGACCAGGAGCTTCAGACCAGCCTGGGCAACATAGCAAAACCCCATCTCGACAAAAATACAAAAATTAGCCAGGCATTGTGGCGTATGCCTGTAATCCCAGCTACTCAGGAGGCTGAGATGGGAGGATCACCTAAGCCTAGGAGGTTGAGGCTGCAGTGAGCCATGATAGGGCTACTGCACTCCAGACTGAGTGACAGAGTGAGACCCTGTCTCCCCTCCCCCTCACCCCCCAAAAAAAGAAAGAAAAAAAGAATTGGAGAATAAACACAGAGACACACAGAGAGGCAGTCACGGGATGATTGAGGCAGAGACTGAAATTATGCTGCCATGAGCCAAGGATGGCCAGCAACCCCAGAAGCTAGGGGAGTGACATGCTTGGAACAGATTCTCCTTTTGAGCCCCCAAGGAAGAACCAATACTTGATTTTGAACTGCTGGCCTCCAGAACTGCAAGAAAATGCTTTTTTTTTTCTGTTGTAAGCCACCCAGTTTGCAATATTTTGTTATGGCAGCCCTAGAGAACTCATACAATGAGACGGGTTAACTAAATTATTATATAGTCACACATTGGAGAACATAGCAATGATGAAAATATAAAACAATATTGGGGAAAAATGTATGATAATATCAAACAATGTTCATGATGTGTTATGGTAAAAAATAAGACTTTACACAATTTGGGCCCATATGGTGAACAACAACAGCAACAAATCTGAAAGGTTACACCTAAAATAACAATAGTTACATGGGCAGGCGGAAAGTATTGTGAGTGATTTCTATTTTCTTCCTTTTGATTATCTTTGTTTCTAAATTTTGTACACCGAGCACAGCTCATTTTTGAATATGGCTTTTTAATAAAGTGCTTTTAGTCTTAGCATTTTCTCTGATTCTTGCAAGGACCTTATGAGGGACTTAGCAGTTCTTGTTACACTTAATGTCCTATGGAGAAACTGAGCCCCACAGACAGGGGTCAGGGAAAGGTACTTCCTTCCCTTTGCCACGATCAGAAGTTGAAAGAGAACTTGTTCCAATAAGAGTGGCAGCATTCCTTTCTCTCCTTGAGACCAAGCTCCATCCAGGACATCTGGAGAGCAAACTGAGTAGATGTGAGTATCCATGATAAATTATCAAAGATGTCATCGGAGAAACCATATAAATCTCTTGGTTATTTTTAGCACCCTCTGTTTCCACTGACTAACTCCACAGGACCTTAGGCAGCTTCCCAGGGACACTATTTTGTTATTTATTTATAATTTATTTTACATTTATGTTTTATTTTTATAAGATTTTCAAACATACATAAGTAGAGAGAAGAGTGAGCGGCCCTGAGTCCAGCACGCAGCTTTGACAACCATCAAAACTTTGCCATGCCAGCTTTATCCCTACCCTACCCCCAGTTTCCCCTAGAGCATTTTAAAGCACATTGCAAACTTCAGGTCATTGCACTCATAAATACTTCTGTGTGCATCTCAAAAAGAGGAGAGTGTGTGGATATTTTCTTATTTATCCTCAATGCTATTATCACATCAACAAAATTAATTATAATTCCCTAATATGGTCTGGTACTGAGTCCATAGTCAAGTTTCTACTGGAGCCTTATTTGGGCTCACCTCATTGTCATAAACATCCAGCAATAAACCATGAAGGGTGTGGTACTTCCCAAATCTCTGAGAGGTTTGTCTTGCTGACATTGCTCCTTCCTGGGGCACGGGGTTGAGTGATGGGTCTATGATTGGAGAAAGAGCAGGTAGAAGATGGATGCTGCACGATTTGTAGAAAGGGGACTTCAAAAGAATGCTCTGGCTCTGCTGTGTGACTTGAGCATGCTACTTATACTCTCTGTGCTGCTATTTCTGCTTCTATGAAGTGTGGAAAATAACCAAAGCCAGTGATTTGCCTGTTTATCCGCAGGCCCTTTCCCTGCCTTTCCCCATCATGTCTAGAGAGGACCAGAGCTGTGCCTTGAGGGCAGCCCTGTGAAGGGATGTGGAAGATTGGGATTCTCACTGATGTTGTTGGTCTGCTGAGCTTACTGACCCTGGGACCACCTGCCTTGGACTTCCTGTTGCAAGGTGCACATGTGTTCTCCAATGAAAAGAGTCAAAATCTGTAAAATGTTAGGTTTATTCTGAGCCAAATATGAGTGACTGGGGCCCAAGACACAGAGTTAAGAGGTCCTGACAACATGTACCCAAGGTGGTTGGGTTATAGCTTGATTTTATACATTTTAGGGGTACACAAATTATAGGCAGATATCAATCAATGCATGTAAGGTGTACGTTGGTTCAGTTCAGAAAAGCAGGACAACTTGAAGCAGGGTGGGCAGAGATGGTGGGCTTCCAGGTGGATTCCAGGTGGATTCAAAGATTTCCTGATTGGCAGTTGGTTGAAGAAGTTGTTATTTAAAGACCTGGAGTAAATAGAAAGGAGTGTCTGGGTTGATATAAGGGGTTGTGGAGAAAAGGTTTTTATTATGTAGATGAAGTCTCCAGGCAGCCAGTTTGAGAGAGAAATAGATGGTAAATGTCTCTTATCAGACTTTAAAATATGTCAGACTCTTAGTTAAATCTCTCCCAGATCAGGAAAAGACCTGGAAAGGGAAGGAGATTCTCTAAAGAATGTAGATTTTCCTCATAAGAGACAGCTTTATAAAACTATTTTAAAATATGTCAAATAAATACCTTTTGGGGTAAAATACTTTGATTTTTTTCAGGGGCTGCTATTTGTCATGTGATGCCATACTAGAGCCAGGTTGGAATTTGGTATCTTTTTGGTACAAGGAGTCTGTTTTGGCAGCCTTAAGATCTCTGTTTGAATGTTAATTCTGGTCAGTTGTGCCTGAATTCCAAAAGGTGGAGGGTGTAAGGAGGTATGTCTGACCCCCACTTCCCATCATGGCCTAAACTAGTTTTTCAGGTTTATTTTGGAATGCCCTTGTCCAAGAGGAAGGGTCCATTCAGTCATTTGGTGGTCTTACAATTTTATTTTGGTTGGCAGTTCACAGCTTAGCTAATCCAATGGAGGACTTGGGTTATTACTTGCAGCCAAATGCATTTGATCAATTTGCTGATGTAAGAGAGTTTCAAACTCTGTTAAGATGGCCTCAAGGGGCTTAAACAGAAAGTGGGTCTACCCTTCTCCCTTTCCCTAGACTTCATATTCATGTTTATCATCATATTCATGTTTATATCAGCATCTGTGTGAGAAAGGGTGCTTTTGCTTACAAACAGAGCAGCAGTGCAGCTTGGGAGCCATTGAAAGGAGACAAGCAGATACCACCCCTAGGAGTGAAGAGCACCTGGGCAGTGTGGGGAGGCAGAAAAGTGACTTCTCACACAGGTGTGGCCAGACGGTCACTCAAAGAATCTCTGGCACTTTGGGAGGCCAAGGCGGGCAGATCACTTGAGGTCAGGAGTTCAAGACAAGCTTTGCCAAAATGGTGAAATCCTGTCTCACAAAATTTAACTGGGTGTGGTGGTGGGTGCCTGTAATGTCATCTTCTCTCGAGGCTGAGGCAGGAGAATTGCTTGAACCTGCGAGGTGAAGGATACAGTAAGCTAAGATCATGCCACTGCACTCCAGCCTGGGCGACAGGGTGAGACTTTGTCTCGCTCTGAGACATTGTCTCAAAAAACAAAAAGTCTCTGGGATTTCCTCTTTGTGAAGCCTGTGGGGTTGACACAGGGCATATGATGTTTTTTTTTTTGAGATGGAGTCTCACTCTGTTGCCCAGGCTGGAGTGCAGTGGTGTGAGCTTGGCTCACTGCAAGCTCTTCCTCCTGAGTTCACACCATTCTCCTGCCTCAGCCTCCCGAGTAGCTGGGACTACAGGCGCCGCCACCTTGCCTGGCTAATTTTTTTAGATTTTTAGTAGAGACAGGGTTTCACCGTGTTAGCCAGGCTGGTCTCAATCTCCTGACCTTGTGATCCACCCGCCTTGGCCTCCCAAAGTGCTGGGATTACAGGCGTGAGCCACCATGCCTGGCTTATGATGGTTAATTTTATGTGTCAACTTGGCTGGGTCATGGTGCCCAGATGGTTGGCCAAACATTGTTCTGGATATTTCTGAGAGGGTGTTTTGGGTGAGATTTACATTTAAATGGGCGGACTTTGAATAAAGCAGACTGCCCTCCCTAATGTGCGTATTTTCGGGAATGTGGGGGTGGGGGTGGCATTCAATCAGCCAAAGGCCTGAGTAGCACAAAAGACTGACGTCCCCTAAGCAAGAGGGAATCCAGCAATTGACAGCCTTTGGACTTAGACTACAGCCTTGGCTTTTCTTGGGTCTCCAGCCTGCCAGTCCACCCTGCAGATTGTGGGGAAGAGCTAATTCCTTAAAATAGACCGATTTATATATACATCCTATTGAGTCTCTTCTCCTTCTTCTTTTCGAGACAGGGTATGGTGCTATCATCCAAGCTGGAATGCAGTGTTGTGATAATGGCTCACAGCAGCCTCAAACTCCTGGGCTCAAGCTATTCTCCCGCCTAAGCCTCCTGAGTAGCTGGGACCACAGATGTGTGCCACCATGCCCAACTAATTTTTAAGAATTTTTTGTAGAGACAAAAGTCTGGTCATGTTGCCCAGGCTGGTCTCGAACTCCTGGCCTCAAGCTATTCTCCTGCCTTGGCTTCCCAAAGTGTTAGGATTACAGGCGTAAGCCACCATGCCTGGCCTGATTCTGTTTTTCTGAGGAACCCTGACTAATACAGTGCCTATACTTGCAAAATTAAGTTGTTGTGATTCTATGGGTAAATCAAGGCAAAGACAGGCCCTGGCCCCTGAAATTATCTGGGTCAACTGTGTTACAAAGCTAACTTGGGTCCACCTTCCCAGTGCAGCAAAGCCAAATACTGACATGAGGATTCGCAGAGAGAGAAAGGGAGGCATTGCAGGATGCCAAGCAAGGAGAATCAGGCAGCTAAAGCTCAAGACCTGAACTCTCCTATGGCTTACCTGGAAGGAGTTTTAAAGGTGGGGAGGCAGCGGTTACTGGCAAAGTCATAAATCAGTACCTGGAGGCCATATACTGGTTTCCCCTGAAAAGGTGGGACATCCTAAAGCAGGGACCCACAGATCATAGGTGGACTCAAAGATTTTCTGATTTGCAATTGGTTAAGGGGGAGAAACTTTGTCTAAAAACTTGGGGTCAGCATAAAGAAATGTTGAACCCTGGCCTGTGGGTGTGACTCCTCCAGGTCCCTAAGGAAGAAATTTAGAACAAAGAACAGCAGTCAGGGTTCAGTCCTCAGCTCCCCCTTATCTGGGTCTATGTGTCATCAGACAGCAGTTTCCATTCGGTGGGGGTCTGGGTTTCTGAAAAACAACTCAGGGACATAAGTTAAGATGTTATCTTGGCCAGATGCGGTGGCTCACACCTGTAATCTCAGCACTTTGGGAGGCCAAGGCAGGCAGATCGCTTGAGCTCAGGAGTTCGAGATCAGCCTGGGCCACATGGCAAAATCCTGTCTCTACTAAAAATACAAAAATCAACTGCGGATGATGCCACATGCCTATAATCCCAGCTACTTGGGGAGCTGAGGTTAGAGAATTGCTTGAACCTGGGAGGCGGAGGTTGCAGTGAGCTGAGATCATACCACTGTACTCCAGCCTGGATGACAGAGAGAGACTCTGTCTAAAAAAAAAAAAAAAGAAAAGAAAAAGAAAGGTTTCTTTAGTTTCTATAGGAAACCACCAAATATTTCGTGGTTTTGATTTTCTTGGCTATTGTTTTAAACTATTATTACCTTCTTGCTTATCAGTTGCTCATTCACTTCTCAGGGTTAGTCAGGTGCCTGGAATTTTCCTTGAAGGAACTCAAGATTTTCATTTATTTCAATGCTTAGTGTGGGGCAGGACTCTCGGGGGATCCCTGCTCTGTTTTAGCCAGGAGAGTACTTGGGGCTTGTCCCGGTTCTTCCCACTGGACCACCTTGGTGTTTCCCCGAGCAAGGCACTTGACAGCCAGCAGCCACCTCCCAGGCATTGTGGATATCTGGGGCCCACAGGAGCCATGTGCCTGAGGAGCTTCCTTGCCCAGGAACAGGGGACATGCAGGGTGAGGCTCCTCTCCGAACCCCAACCACCTCTACTTTATGACCTGCTCCAACAGTGTTCTCTGACCATTTTACAGAAGGGAAGACTGAGGCTCAGAGAGCTTCTATGTTATTCAGGGACACACAGCTGCTACGTGGCAGAGCTGGTGCAGAGTGCAGGTGTGTTGGCATCTAAAGATGATGTTTCCACTGTACATGCTGCCCCTAGGTATCTGGCTTTGTCAGTCTGGAGCAACTGCTTTAATTGGAGACTTTTCAGACAACAACAACAACCTATAATTCATTGAGAAAAACTGAACTGCTGTAAGAATTAAATGTATCCATATTTATACATGCTTTGAGAAAGAGCCCTCTTGTGCGTGAATATGATGTAGCAAATTACAAAGTCATAACTGATGCAAAGTAATAACTAAAATATGATTCTGTAGCCCACCATGAATTTCTTAACCAGAGTTCATTAGCACATTTATTTATACATTCATTCCACGAGTATTTATAGAGTACCAGCTGTATACTAGCTACCATGCTAGACGCTGGGATTACAAAGATAAAAGCACAGTTCTTGCTTTCAAATAGCCCTTATAGTGAAAAGACAGATCTGTGAGCAGATAATCCTGGAAGGGTGTGAAATGCATGAAGAGTAGTGTGGTCCTATGAGACAGCCTTGCTTTATGGCTGCTGTGGAGTTTATCATTAATAGTAATATTTTTTTCCTCTCAAAAGTGTCCCGGTTTGGTTGTTAGTTATATGGTCACTTTAACAATGAGAGAAGCATGGACCAAGTCCAGTGGCAAAAAAAAAAAGGCAGTGATTCTTTCAACGTCCTTCTGTGAGCTTTCACCCAACCCTGGGCTGGGCTGGTCTGTGCAAATGCCAGACAAGCCACTGTCTGACAAATGAGACTTCATTGTTGCAGTTCTTTTGTTTCTTCCTTTTTTTCTTAGGTTTTTTTTTTTTTTTTTTTTTTTGAGACGGAGTCTCGCTCTCGTCACTCAGGCTGGAGTGCAGTGGCGCCATCTCGGCTCACTGCAACCTCTGCCTCCCAGCTTTAAGCAATTCTCCTGCCCCAACTTCCTGAGTAGCTGAGACTACAGGCATGTGCCATCATGCCTGGCTAATTTTGTATTTTTAGTTGGGCTGGGGTTTTGTCATGTTGGCCAGTCTGGTCTTGAACTCCTGACCTCAGGTGATCTGCCCTCCTCAGCCTCCCAAAGTGCTGGGAATACAGGCCACCGCGCCTGGCTAGTTTTTATTTTTCTAACCAAAATTTAGTCATTGCCCATAGTTTACAGAGTTGAATGTTACATTTCATTGAAACTAAGATGATATTAATTGTAAGATGCATTATAATTTTATATACAAGCAGGAAAGAAAAAATGCTACCAGTTGTAAGTTGCCGCTGATGGTTAAACAAATTAGTTTCAGAGATGTTAACATGTGCCTGAAAAACAGGTGTTTTAGAACCTGTGAAATGAAGTGGTTCTGAAAAAGCTTGTTACGGAAATGGCAGTGCCCTGACACCTCTCATCACCACTTCCAAGTTCCCAGAGCAAAGCTCTTTGAACTGTTCTGGCTGATTTTCCATCCATTGGTTGATATCTGTTGTCCATATCATTAATTACATGTGTATGTTGCTAATTCCTAAATTTTCCATTTTAGATGTTATCGATTGACTTCTCCACAAGGAATATGAGGCTCTCTCTCTCTCTCTCATGCTTGTTCTCACGTACATCAGCCACCCCACCCGAACTATTGCTTCTCATTCTTCTCAATCTCTTGACAGAATTCTGTGATTTTTGTGGTTAGATCATCATTCAGGGTCTACATTATTATGACCATGTTTGTCTATTTACAGCTGAATATAGAATAGTGTAGAAATAGACTATTGAATGAAATAGAATGCTATAACTATTTTCTTTTACTGCATGACATTTTATTTTCCCTAAAATTAATAGGTTTTGATTTTGTTTTAATTTCAGAGTGCTTCTCTGTACTTAATCAGTAATGTGTCCCTAAGCTTCTTTTAATATGTTTGAATACATTGGATATTACATCAGTTTAACCTTCCTCCTGAAGCTTCTGGAGCCTTTTGTGTTGCTCCTACCTGCACCAGTTGCTGTCCAGGCCTACTGGGCAGCCATCCTCCTGGGTCTCCTTTCACCAGCATCCTGGGCAGTTCCTTCACCCTCTCTGCTGTATTGGGATGCTGGCTCCCTGGATCTCACCTCTTCCTCTTTCTTGCTTACTCTGTTGCTTTGGTGGAACATAGTTTCCTGAGGAGGGATACATAGGCGGTATGATAGTTATCTACTACCGCCTGACAAATTACTCTGAAATGTAGTGGCTTAAAACAACAAATCTGTGTAATCTCAAGCAGTTTCTGCACTTTAGGTTCTGGATCAGAACCTCTCATGAGGTTGCAGTAAAGCTGCCAGCCAGAGCTGCAGTCAGCAGAAGGCTTAACGTGGGTGGGGCTGAGGACACGTTTCCAAGATAGTCACTCATATGGCTGTTGATGGGAGATCTTCATTATTTGCTGACTGTTGGTAGAAGTTCTCTCAGTTTCTCATTACAGCAACCTTTCCTCGAGGCTGCTTGGGTGGCCTCACAACATGGCAGCTGGCTTCTCCCAGAGTGAGTTTTTGCTGCATCACAAGCTGAATTCATTTCCTAGGCCCACCATAACAGAGTACGAGAAACTGGGTGGCTTAAAACAACAGGAATTAATTTTCTCACTGTTCTTGAGGCCAGAAGTCCAAAATCAAGGTGTCAGCAGGGTTTGTTCCTCCTGGAGTCTTTGAGGAAGAATCAGCTCCATGCCTCTGTCCTAGCCTGTGGGGGCTGCTGCCAATCCCTGGCACTCCTTTGCCTGGAGATGCACCACTCCTCCGTCTTCACAAGGAGCTCTTCACTGTTTCTTCTGCATCTATGTTTAAGTTTCTTTTCTTATAGGGACACCAGTTGTTGAATTAGGCCCTACTGTAGTCCAGTATGATCTTAACCTGATTACCTCTGCAAAGACCCTACTTCTAAATAAGGTCACATGCAAAGGTATTGGGTATTAGGGCTTGAATATATCTTTTGGGGAACACAATTCTGGCCAGTACATCTACCACAAGGGGTTTTTGTAAAAATTAAATGAAGTACTATATGTTGGCAATTATTATTATTATCATCTTCTTGCCACTGTGAGAATATTAATTTTTTGTTTTTGTTTCCTTATATAGTCCTTCTTTTACACAGTTCTTGTATAGTCTTTCTCCCCCGCCGTATAGTCCTTGTTTTCTCCAATTGACTTTATCTGTTTGTTTTGGCCTCTGTTAAATATCTGGTGACCAGTCTCTGGCGACTCACACCTAAGAGTGGAGACTGACAAGCTGCTTGGTGCTTAGTGTTCAGAAGCAGGTCTTGTCCAAGGCAGGCTTTGCTTTGATTGGCCAAGTATTTCATCCAGGAACCCTGATGTCTGTACCTACAGATATTTATTTTTCCAGCTTCTCAGATTCCTTATCCCCTACCTGGAAAAGGTTAATGCTAGTGGCCAGGATGCTTGGAGCCAGGTAAGCATAAAATCCAGGGATCTCTACCTTCACTATGCAAATTTTACCGAATTTGTCCTCGTGTTCTCCCTGGTGTCTTCAGTCCTACGACCCTCTATTTCATCCTCTTTGGAGAATAAACCTCCAGCCTTCTGTAAAGGTGGGGAAGGTGGATCCCTCCTCCTCTTTTATAAATGCTGTCTTTATCCCACTTTCTAAAGTATCTGTGGCTGCCAATGTTTCAGTCTTTGGGAAGGTCATTAGAATAAATTGGGTTGTTTCTTGGCTTTCTCTACTGCTGACGAAGGATTCCACTTTCTTGGATCTGCTAAATCAGTTAGCCCTCCTCCATCAACTTTTCAGATTCCAAATATTTGCTGCTTGTGCTTCCTTCTATGTTCTCTTTGTTTTTTGGGGGTACAGCCTGGACAAAGGCTTAGAGGCTGAATGGCATAAAACAGTGGCTTGTAATATGTGCTCAACATTGTTCTAAGTACATTACATCTATTTGCTCACTGAATCCCTACTCACTCCTATGGGAAAATGGGGACACAAAAGAACAAAAGAGGCAACTAACTTGCATCAAGTGGCACAGTTAGGAAGAGGTCACACCGGGATTGGAAGCCAGACAGCTTGGTTTGAAAGTCCACATTCTTAGCACCCCACCCCACTGTCACATGCAGTGTAATCTACATAGGGGAGGAAGTCACTTCCTGGGGCCAAAATGTCTTTAAGAATGGACACTGTTTTAACAAATAGAATATCCTTGTAGATAATATTTTCAAGACAAACATAAGCAGAGGGAATATCCTCATGAACTTTCAGGAGTCTCTTAAAAAAAAGAACTGTTGTGTCCTGTGTGTGCCTCCAGGCTGAGATGTCAGTTCCTCGCATGAATGCTTTAGACTCAGCTGTGGCTGGGGACAGCCTGCCCACCACTTCTCTGCAAGATGTGCAAGACGCCCTCTTGAAGGCAAAGTGCCATCTTACCCACGTGGCTCTGTTGGTTCCTTAGTGGTGGAGACTGTGTCCTCTATCTCCCTAGCCCCTAGCACAGTGCTGGACACACAGTTGGTGCTCCACAGATATTTGTTGAATGCATAGATTAATGGTGCTCCCTCCCCATCTCTTCTCTCCACTGACGATCCCATTACGAGGCTGACTGCCCCCACTACAAGACCTCTTCTGATATGGTTTGGATTTGTGAACCTGCCCAAATCTCACATTGTCATCCCCAGTGTTGCAGGAGGTGCCTGGTGGGAAGTGATTGGATCATGGGGACATTTTCTAATGGCTTAGCACCATCTCCCTAGTGCTATGTTGTGACAGAGTTCTGCTGAGATCTGCTTGTCTAAAAGTGTGTAGAACCCAGCTCTGCCCCCCTTTTCCTTCTCCGGCCATGTGAAGATATGTCTGCTTCCCCTTCCCCTTCCACCATGACTGTAAGTTTCCTGGGGCCTCCCCAGAAGCAGGAGTCTATACAGCCTGCAGCACCATAAACCAATTAAGCTTCTCTTCTTTATAAATTATCCGGCTTCAGGTGTTTCTTTATAGTAGCGTGAGAATGGACTAGTACACCTCCTGATGCACACACACACTCAGCTGTTACTCAGGACAGCCAAGCCAAGTTGACTGGATCCTTACCCTATTCCTTGGTTTTCAACCCTCTTGACCTGGCCCCGTTTCTGGCCCCCAGCTTGCCTCTTGGACATGAGGGTGAAATGCAGCTTTCTGCCTCTGAACTGCAGGCTCAGGTTTTAGCTCTCCCTGATGCTGGAGGCTCTGGTGGGGGTTGACTAGTCCTCATATTAAGGTACAGGCTGAACCACTGCAACAAAGAATCTCCAGATACAGTGGCTTATGTAAGATGGAGGTTTCTTCCTTTCTCACCTAAGTCTGTAAGGCAGGCAGGTCTGGCAAACTATTGGCTTATCTTGAATGATTTGCTGTAGTCAACAGCATGTGGGTAGAAGTGACAGTGTTCCAGGAAAACCAGGCTGAAAGAGGCCTTGCAGGTTGCTGTTGCCCCTCCTGTTCTCCTGCTTTTCATCATAAGAAGCATCGACCCCAGCCAGCCTGCTGGTTCAAGGAAGGTGAGAGAAAGTGGAGCAGATGCAGACCAGAGCTGTAGCTCCAGCCACCCAGCTGAACCCAGCCAGAAGAGCAGACTCCCAGCTAGCCTGCAGACACAGTGGAATGAATGTTTCCTGTTTTGTGCCATGGAGATTTTGTTGTTATGACAGTGACAATCCATGATGGGCAGGTGGTTCTGCTCCATGAAGTTGTCCATGGACCCAGGTTAGCATCCACCCCACCAGCCTAACACAGAGCTCCCATCTGTCTAAGGCAGTGGTTCCAGCCACTGGGAAGGGAAAAACCAAACAAATATGGGGCAAGTGAATTGACTTAGGGAAACTGACAGCACTTCTGCACATATCTCATAGGACTGAAGTTCATTACACAGCCACATCTAGCTGCAAGGGAGGTTGGGAAATACAGGCTTGTTCTGGGCTGAATTATGTCCCCCTCCAGATTCATATGTTGAAGTCCTGACTCTCAGCATCTCAGAATGTATTTGGAGACAGATCCTTAAAGAGGTGATTAAGGTAAAATGAGACCATTAGGTTGGGCCCTAATCCAATGACTGCTGTCCTTATAAAAAGAGGAGATTAAGACACAGACATGCACATAGAGAAGACCATATGAAGACACAGGGAGAAGGCGGCCACCCACAAGCCAAGGAGAGGGGCCTCAGAAGAAACCAGCCCTGCCAACACCTTGTTCTTGGACTTCCAGCCTCCAGAACTATGATAAAATAAATCTTTGTGGTTTAAACCACTCAGTCTGGGGTACTTTGTTATGGGAGCCTGAGCAAACTAATACAAGATACACCTAGTCAGCCATGTTCCCAACTAAAACTAAAGAAAGAGAAGGGAAGAAGGGATAATGGGGATGGCATTTGTCTTCCACAGATTCTTACTTGTGAACCTGAACTAGCACATCGCTTCCACCTTCCCAGTCTAGTAGGTCCCCAACACTTATGATGTGGAAGCTCCAATGTGTACCTATTGGCTGCTTACCTAAATCAGAATTGTAATTCTCTACATTTCATTGTATATATTTACAAACCTTCTAAGAGGTCCATAGGCTTCACCAGGTTATGGTCAGGAATCTGTGGTGTGTTGTATCCTTCCTGGGCCATTGGCAGGCCAAGTACTTGAGCGTCACTCACACTACCTTTAATTCAGTGCCAGAACTCCACTTAGAGACGCCTTCATAATTCCACCTCCATTGTCTTGCAGCAGGATTGGGCAGAAAGCGAAGTTGAACTCTAATGCAGCTGCTACAGAGAGCTCAGCTGATCGCACTATGGCTCTGGATCTGGGATTGCCAGATGGATGCTCGACATTGAGGCAGGGGATTGGACTTTTGGCCCTCCACAGTGACAGGCCATAGAAGCGGATATAGCTCCTTCCACTGAGGGCAGCTCCTGGGGAGGGGCCCCATGGTGATCTGCTAGCAGTCAAAAGTCCGAGCAGCTGCGAGAATGAGTTCCTGTGCCCTGTGGGGGACTCTGCGTGGCATAGCAGAGCCTCCAGACACCATCGTAGCCACACCAATTCCAGGTCTGACGGCCCTAGCTGACCTGTAATTTTCTTTTTGTTCTTCTCTGCACACCTGTGCCGAGCTTTGGCCAATAGCTCCAAGAGACTTGCATGTAGATACCTTGGAATTTTGAGGTGAGGTGGGGTGGGCTAGGATGAGTCTCTCTTTGAAAATCAGATCCCTCTAAGTTTCTGCCGAAAGGATTCCTGCTGTCTGGAGCAGGGCATGGGTGCTGATGAGGGAGTGTAACATCTCCAGAAAGATTGGCCCTGCTCAGGGGGTGCTGAGTGACGAGTACAACCCTCATTCCACATTCCCCCTCAGAGAGACTGGTCTTCCATGCGCTGGGCTCAGGGAGTGGGCAACAAGCTGACTGACCGCCAGAGCAGTCTAGGCAGAGGCTTTCGCTCTCTTCTTGGGCATCCCAGACACTCTGGGCTCTGCCACTGACTTCCATTTGAAGGCATTCTTAACTATTGCTGTGCCATGGGCCCCTGAACATTATGCGTTAAAGGCTATGGATTCCTTCTCAGAGTAATAAGTTCATAAAATAAAATACAGAACTGGCTGAGTGTGGCGGCTCACCCCTATAATCCCAGCACCTTGGGAGATTGAGGTGGGCATATCACACCAGATCAGGAGTTTGAGATCAGCCTGGCCAACATGGTGAAACCCCATCTCTACTAAAAATACAAAAATTAGCCATGTGGTGGTACGCACCTGCAGTTCCAGCCACTCAGGAGGCTGAGGCAGGAGAATCGCTGGAAACTGGGAGGTGGAGGTTGCAGTGAGCCGAGATCGCACCACTGCACACCAGCCTAGGTGACAGTGAGATTCTGTCTCAAAAAATAAAATAAAATAAAATAAAATAAAATAAAATAAAATACAGGACTTACAAAAGGTAAGAGCATAAAATAAAATACAGAAACTTACAAAAGAAACCAATTTTATTGGAATAGGTATGTAAAAATGTTGTATTTAAACATATTTGTAATACAGTAATACATGTGCTTGTTTTTCAGGTCAACAAGAGAAGGCAGCAGGAGTCCATGTCTAACAGTAGCTAATACAATTGTAATATCAAAGTAAGGATGAGCATAAATGATATTCTATCTGTGACAACTATAATGGGATCTAAAAATATTTGGGATTTTTCTTGGGTTCAGAGTTCTTGGGTTCAGAGTACTACTGATATTACTGTGCTTTGCTGCCTATGAGATAGCTTTCCCTATCCAAGTTCATAGACACCTCTGAATTCTATCTGCAGACCCCTTAGGGGTCCAGGTTCAGAACCCCTGTTTAGTGTACTATGAGCCAGCCTTGGAGCCAGGAGCTGGACTTTGCAGCCAGCAGCATCTCCTTGCACCTCTTGGCGCTGCAGGGCTGGTGACTGGCAGGAGCAGTCACTTGGCATGCCTCACCATACAGCCTGGGATTGATAATTACTTGTGTATCCATCTATCCATCCCTCCATCTGTCCATCCATCCATGCATGCATTCACTCAACAAATGTTTATAGAGCATGACTCTGTTGGTTCCAGGCTGATGGAAGAGAAACACACAAATAAATTACAGCCGAATATTGTGCTTAGAGAAGCATGAACTGAGTGAGGCAGAAGCAAGGGTGGGGCTGGAGGGCACCCCAGGTAGAGGAGACAGCGTGTACATGACCTGCAGCTGAGAAAGCGCCTGGTATGGCAGAGAAACCGTGTGAGAATAGTGTGGAAGTGGTGATTCGGGGGGGGGATCATGAAGGGTGGTGCCAGTTAAGTTCGGGGACACGGATTTCATCAGCCACTGAGGTTCTCAAACAAGGCAATGACACACTCAGCTTTACGGAGGCGGGGTACAGACTGGAGAGGGGGAAGACTGGAGAGAGGAACACTAGCTAGGAGTTTTGGAACAGGTCAGGCAGGAGATGATGAGACCAGAACTTAGATCTTGCCCAGTGATGGAATTCATGACCTCTAGGTCATGGGGGGAACCAGGGAGACTCCCCAGCTCTCTGAATTGGAAACTGGAGGCTGTTCACACCAGTAATCCAGGCTTGGGACATGGGGACCGAGCGGAGAAGGGAAGGAGATAACGCATTTGGCTTTATGCAAGTCCCTGTAGTATGCTGTGTGGCCATGTTGGGTTGGGAGCAGCCTCCCTGGGACTGGAGATTCAGGCATCGTCCCTGCGTTTGAGTCTCATTTACTGGAGGAGAGGAAGGAGGGGCAGCAAGTTGCCATGGGCCCCTTCCTGGATGTGCCCCTCAGTCCTGACCAGCACGTGGGCGGGACTGCAGATAGTTATGCCAAGCATCCACTGTGTAGAATGCTGAGTGTGAGCGGCGCATGTGGTGACACGTAAAGCAGAGCACAACTCAGCTGTGAGTTATGGTCAGAGCTGGCCAAGCAGAATGTCATGCCGGTGCCGAAGAAACGTCCCAAGTTTACTGGGAACATGGGAGACAATGGCCTCATGAGGATGTAAGAGAGCACGGACAGAGCTGTGAAGAATCCTGCTTAGCTGCGTCCCCAAGGAAGACCAGCGGGACAGTGCAGCAGATGGGGGCCATGGAAGGTATTTGAACAGCGGGAAGGCCAGTCATACCTGTGCTTTGGAAAGATCTCCATGGATAGTGACACATGGAAGGTGAATTGAGCTGGTCTGGTCCCGAGGAGAAGGGAACAGATGTTTGACCACTATGAACCTTCTGGTACATCTTGCCTGGAGCCAAACTTGAGACAGGTTGAGCTGCAAGGAACAAAGACACAAATAGATCTGCTGTGGAGGGGACTTGACTGTTTCCTAAGAAGTCCCATTGGGACTGCTCTTTGTTGGAACAGGCGTAAATCCAAGGGATTAAAAGGAGGTGGTGGATTGTGGGTTGAGTCAGCATTAATGCCAGTGAAATACAGCCTTTGAAGTCACTCAGTTGATCTTTCATCTTGAAAGCTCTTACAAAACCAGAAAATTAATGGCAAATCGTCTAAAAACAGCTCAGGAGCTCTCAGAGCTTTATGTCAGCCTTGTTCTCTGGAAGCCAAGCTGTAGCTGTGGTAGTGACCACTGATGCATGGGCTCAGCTTTCCAGAAGCAGGGAGCGGTGCAGGCACATTGCTCCCGTGGTCTCTGCTCCACTGCGTGGTCGACGTGTTTCTCAGGTCGTCCTCATAGGGGCGACTGAATGTGTTTGTGCTGCAGATTAAGTGTCTTTCCCCAGGGAGTTTGTCCTCTGGCTCTGGCAGACGCCTCTGCCTGCTGAGAGAGGAGGTGTGTTTGGGCCAACTTCAGGAGGAGCTTTGGAATCTGCTGGGCTCCTGGTTTCATAATAAGCCCAAGCTTCTCTGGGTTTCAGATGGGGGGACACTGCCAATAGGGAAAAACAGAGAGACAGAGAGAGACCCGAGAAGGAAAGAGACAGAGACACAGAGAAGCAAGGGTGGGGGCTGGAGGGCATCCCAGGCAGAGAGGACAGCTTGTGCATGACCTGAAGTTTTGAAAAAGGGCCTGGTATGGCAGAGAACCAGCATGAGAATATAGTGTGGAAGTGATGAGCCTTGGGGGGATCATGAAGGGTGGTGCCAGTCAAGTTCAGGGACACTGATTTCATCAGCCACTGAGGTTCTCAAACAAGGCAATGACTTGCTCAGCTTTACAGAGGCAGGGGTACCTCTCTTTGTGTCTCTGTCTCTAATTTATTATTCCTCTGTCTCTGTAGTTCTATCCCTCTCTGTCTGTGTCTGTCTTTATGCTGGTCTTTACTCTGCCTCTCTCTTTGCACCGAGTTCTCTCTCTCTCTCTGTGTTATGTGTGTGTCTATGTGTGTGTCGGTGTGTGTCTGTGCTTCCCAGCTCTTTCTGGGTCTGTCTCTCTATGTCCTTCTGTCTGCCTGCCTCTCTCTTATTTCTAAGCCCTGGTCTCTGCTTTCCTCTGAATCTTGCTGTCAGCACATCTCAAAGTGCTGAGTTTTTGCTGCTGCTGGTGGGCACATTAATTGGGAAACCCTGGAGGCCCCTCTTGGAAGTTCACAACACGTGCAGTTGCCTGTCAGAAGCACTGAAGTCCTGTGGAAAACAACTTTTTATGTTCTTGTTTAACTCTGTGCTTTCCATCTTATTTGCTTGGCCACAGAATTATTTTCCCCCCCAAATCACCTTACTGGCATCCTGTGGAATCATCCTTAGCAGCATTGGCTGACGGGGATTCTGCCCTGTATGTGGGCTCTGCTCCCCATTTCTGTCTGTCTAGTCTTTCTTTTTCTTCCTGCTTCTCTGTATCTCTGTCTCTTTCCTTCTTGGGTCTTTCTCTGTCTCTCTGTTTTTCTTCTCCATCTGTCTCTCTCTTTCTGCCTCTCTGTGTGGTCTCCCTCATTCTTGCTTCCCTATCCCTCTTTCTCTTTCTCTCTCTCATTTCCCCTGAGGCCAGGGTAGCACAGGGGTTCTCCAGCATTCCAAGGGTCCGGGCACTGGGAGGCGAGGTGCTGAGCTGTGTAGGTTGGAGCGAGGCCGGAGTGGAGGGAACTTTTCCACCAGGAGAGTAAGTGAACCAGAGGACGGTGCCGCAGCCACGGAGTGTTCTTCCAAGGCCCGGGTGGGAGGTGCGACTGGAGGGACGTGGCCAGCCTGGCCGCAGGACCGGGGAAGTGCCTGAACCCCGCTGACTTCCACAGCCACTGCCAGGGATCAGCCGGGGCCACATCAGCTGAGGACTGCTATGAACATAAATTAAAATGAGAGAGGCATGAAAAGGGGCTTTGAAAGTATTCTGTTATTCGATCTTCCTGTCTGTATTTTTCCTTCTCCTCTCTCATTTCTTTGCTCTATCAACTCCTCTCCTTATCTTCTGCCTGAGGCGCCCTACTTTCCTTCCCTTGATCTTCTGAGCAAGAGGCTAACTTCTGACCGTGTTTATACAGTCAGGCCTGGCATTTGTCTGATGCTTTAGATGGCACACCAAGAACCTTTATACACACTGCTGTGGCCACACAGTGAGTGAGCAGTCCTGCTCCCATTTCACAGATGAGAAAACCAAGACCCAGAGGGAGGTTAAGGGACTTGTCAATATCGCATAGGAATAAACAAAGCTCAGGTCAGCCAATGCCAGTCCTCCCTTGGGCTGCCCTGTGGTGCCCATGAACTCCTCCAGGGCATGGCCTTTATTACTGATGTGCCACTTTACGGTCCTTCCTCGCTGTTCAGGTGGGTGCCGATGTGACTTCTGGCCAGGACTCCTCCTCAGCAGACACCAGAGCACCTCAGGTTTCTTGGGCTCACTTGGTTCCGGCTTCCCGAATCCTTGTGCTGCATCAGAGCAGCGACTGGCGGAGATGGGGAGCTCACACCTGGGCCCTGGCAGGTCCTTTGCTGATCTGTCTTCTTTTTCTCCAACCTTGGCTTGGTTACACCAGGAGGAGCTGGAGCGAAAGAACTGTCCCCAGTACAAATCTGTTTGGATCCTGGAACACTGACGGTCAGCGACTTTGGCGGCAGATGAATTTCCAGTCCTGTCTTACGTAAGGAAATGAGAAGTCCATATTTCCCAACATACCAGAAAACCATTCCTCAGCCGTCATCTGCCATCAGTTGGGACAAAATGAGGACCAGTGGGTGGAGCAGAATGGGACTGGAGGAAGGGTTCACAGTGGGCTGGGCCAGTGGGTTCCAATAGTTAATGGCTGTGAGGCTCTGGCAAGAACTGGCACTGAGCCAGGGACAGAGAACATATAATCTCACTTAATCCTCACAGCTGCCCTGGGAGGGAAGTCTGCTGTTCCCACGCTATAGAAGAGGAATCTGAAGTTCGGATCCCATATCCAGAAAGCCCCCAAACCGGGAGTGTCTGATGCCAACCCTTACCACGAAGCAGCCCTGCCTTGGGAGGTGATGGTTCTCTGATACGGGGGGCTCAGTGAGTACTTGCTGGGTGCTGTATGAATGGTAATCGTGACTCTGGTCTCAAGGTCTTGAAGACTCTGACCACTCTCAGACCACGAGCATGGCCAGTACCCAGGCTCTGCTGTGTCATTGACTATGGGGAGACAAAAATCAACAAGGGTCAGAAGGTGCCACCTGAGAAAGGAAATTGAATGACTAGTACATAGCCTTGAAAGGTTGTTTGTCAGGGAAGATCAAGAAAAGCCTCAATGCCCATCAAGAAACGTCTAGATAAAAAAACAATAGCTCAGCAACTCAAAGCCCTAGGGATCTGTCTGAGACTGACAGGGAGAAAAGTCCAAGAAACATTATTTTGTGATAAAAAGCAAGCTGAATAAGATGTGCAATGGGATATCATTTATGTGAAGAGATACATACAAAACACAAAGCCTTCTATTTCCACATGTAGTTATACATGCATGGCAATGCATAGCAAGAGGTCTGGAAGGAGATACCCCAAACTGACAAAGGGGTGTCCTCCAGGGGAAGGCCAGGAACAAAGTGGGAGCCTCAGCAGAGGGTGACGGTGGAGGGTGTGGGAAAGGAGTTCCTTTGATGATTTATAGTGTTTGAATTGCTTACAGCAAAAATACATTATGTCGTCCTCAGGTAATTAAAAATAAATGCATAAGTAAATGAAAAGAAAGTGCAAATCTGCTTTGTGGATCATGAATACATAGAGTGGTGACTCGATCTGATTAATTGATGGACTGAGTCAATAAATGTTACAGAGAGAGTGTCCTCTGGAGCAGGCCTTATGCTAGGGGCTGGAACAACAGAAATGAAAGATGGAGACTCCAATCCCAAAGAGCTTAGAATCCAATGAGGAAGGTAAACGGCAAACCTAGAGTGAATATCCTAGGAGCTATGACAGCCCAGGGAATCATATAATTTAACTGGCCTGTAAGAATTCTGGAGTCTATGTCTCAAAGGTGACATTTGAGTGGGGATCTGAAGGATGATGTGTGCCCCCAAATTCATGTGTTAGAAACTCAATTCCCAGTGTAACAGTATGGAGAGCTGTGACCTTTGGGAGATGATTGAGTCATGAGGCTCCAACCTCATAAATGTGATTAGGTGCCCTTATAAAAGGGCTTGACAGAGGGAGTTTGCCCCCCTTTCACTCCCTCCATTCCCTCCACCATGTGAGAACACAGTGTTCCTCCCCTCCAGAGGATGCAGACACAAGGCACCATCTGGAAGCGCAAAGCAGCCCTCACCAGACACCAAAGCTGCTGGTGCCTTATCTTGGACTTCCCAGTCTCCACAACTGGAAGACAATTAACTTCTGTTTTTTATAAAGGACCCAGTCTCAGGCGTCCTGTTATAGCAGAACTGATGGATGAGACAGATGAGTAGCAGCCTGACTTGGAGATGGGGAACAAGTCCTGGCAGATGGAGCAGCAAGAGCTGCTGCTGCCTGGCAGCAAGACAAGAGCTGCCTCCAGTGGGCATGGCCAGGCCTCCTGCCCAGCTCTCCTTACTCCTGGAGCTGACATCTGGGTGACAACGTCCACCTTGGGACCTGTGAAGACACCCAGATTCTAGTCTGACTCTGTTCCCTCTGCCACGTAATCTCTCTGATCCTGTTTCCCATCTGGCAGAGTCGGGAGGGGGTTAATTCCTGCCCTGCTAAGTCTCCAGGATTATCATGAAGATCAAGTGGGATAATGCCTAGAAAAGTGTTTCATAAACCAAGAAGCACCAAACAAATATTATTTAGATTGCAGTCTTGCTTCTAGAAGCTGAGTCAGTTGCCTAAACAGAAAAATTAAATTTAAGAAGAGGATCTGAACTTTCCCTCTCATATCCTCAGGCCTCCATTAACTAGGGGCAGGCAAAACCTTCTTGGTCTGTCTCCTTCTACAGAGGTGAGGGGTGCAGGAGAAAGAGGGGAGGGAGTGAAATAAGGAGGAGATGGCTTCATCACAGCCATGGGTCATGAGGACAGTTGTTCCTTCCAGCTCGTCTGTGTGTGGGGTCAGGCCAGGCTCAGACCCAGCTATGAAGTAACCAAATAGGATTTTCTTTGCTCTCAGATTTGGCTGTTTTCCTTTAAAAAAAAAAAAATGCCAAAGTGCATCTCTGCAGGATGCACTACTTCCATCCTGCAGAGATGGGTCTGGGTCTTTCTCTCAGGGGCCCCCAGTGCTTACATGGCTGTCATCCCCTCTGGCCCACCATACCCTGGGATGCAAGCAGGAATTCCACTCAGGGCTCCAGGGGCCTTTACCAAGGGTCAGACCATCAGGTGAAGGGAGGAAAGTTGACCAGCATGGAGCAGACAGGAGTGGTATTTAGTAGGAATGATGGTATGACATTCTAAGACTGCTGAGCTTGTCCAACTTAGCTTATTATGAATTTTCATTTCCAGAGTCTAAGGAGTGGTCCCTAAAACCTATAAACAATGACGTTATCACAGAGAGCAACCCACAGTAGTCTGAGTGGGACTGTCAAGCTTGAGTGTGCCTGGCCTTCGTGTACAATGTTAGCCTAAGAAACTCAGGTTTGTAGTTTGTCAAGAAAAAAATTAGAAGGCAGTTGAGGAAAAATCTATCATAAGCTAAAACCTGGGCAGCTGTATCCAGCTCAAGGTACCAGGGAGCAGTGTGGATGGTAGGAAACTGGGACAAAGATCCTAATGCCTGGGGCCCTAGCTCAAGGTCTGAGGGTGTGGGGCAGGGATACAGACCTGTAACAAAACAGGATGGATGTTGTAATCGTAGATGTGTTCAAGGGTCCCCAAGACCACCCTCAGGTTTGAGGATTTGCTAGAAGGACTCACAAAACTGAGAAAAGTTGCTATATTCATGGTTATGCTTTATCACAGTGGAAGGACATAACCATTATGTCAGAAAAGTCAGAAAAGGGATAGGTTGCATAGGGTGGAGGCCAGGAGAGAGCAGGAATAAGCTTCCAGTTGCCCTCCTCCAGGGGAGTTTTTCAAACAATGCTTAATTCATCTAGCAACAATGTGACACCACACATGGAGAGCTACCAACCACAGAAGCTCTTGAGCCTCTGTGTCCTGAGTTTTTACTGAGGGCTGGTCATGTAGGCATGGCTGACTGTTGCGGGAAGTTGGGGACCCTGAATGGAGGGACCGGCTGAAGCCACAGCACAAGAAGATAAATTGTGAAGATTTCGTGGACATGTATTAGTTCCCCAAATTAATACTTTTATAATTCTTTACACCTGTCTTTACTGCAATCTCTGAACATAAATTGTGAAGATTTCATGGACACTTATCACTTCCCCAATCAATACTCTTGTGATTTCCTGTGTCTGTCTTTACTTTAATCTCTTAATCCCATCATCTTCATAAGCTGAGGAGGATGGATGTCGCCTCAGGACCCTGTGATGATTGTGTCAACTGCACAAATTGTAGAGCATGTGTGTTTGAACAATATGAAATCTGGGCACCTTGAAAAAAGAACAGGATAATAGCAATGTTCAGGGAACAAGGGAGCTAAGACTTGGAGTCTGACTGCTGGTGAGCCAGATGGAACAGAGCCATATTTCTCTTCTTTCAAAGGCAAATAGGGGAAATATCACTGAATTCTTTTTCTCAGCAAGGAACATCCCTGAGAAAGAGAATGCGCCCTGAGGGTAGGTCTATAGACGGCTCCCTTGAGGCAGCTGCCTTTTACAGTTGAAGTCAAAGGGACAAAATAAGCCCTGGTCTCCTGTAATGCTCTCAGGCTTATTAGGATGAGGAAACTCCTGCCTAATAAATTTTGGTCAGACAGACTGTCTGCTCTCAAACCCTGTCTCCTAATAAGACGTTATCAATGACAATGCATGCCCGAAACTTCTTTAGCAATTTTAATTTCGCCCCATCTTGTGGTCCTGTGGTCTCACCCTGCCTCCATTTGCTTTGTGATATTTTATTACCTTGTGAAGCACGTGATCTCTGTGACCCATACCCTATTCGTGCACTCCCTCCCCTTTTGAAAATCGCTAATAAAAACTTGCTGGTTTTACGGCTCAGGGAGCATCACAGAACCTGCCGATATGTAATGTCTCCCCCAGACACTCAGCTTTAAAATTTCTCTTTTGTACTCTTTCCCTTTATTTCTCAAAGCAGCCAAGATGCTTGGGGAATAGAAAAGAACCCACGTTAACCATCGGGGGTGGGTTCCCCCGATAGCTGACCACCTGCATGGCTGACATTACTTAGTCCCCAGCCCCTTCAGAGGTCAAACAGACACTGTGTGGCCACAGGCCTGCACCATCAATCTCATTATTAGCATGGACTATCTGGCACAGGCCCTGTATTAGAGTTCTCTAGAGGGACAGAACTAATGGAATATATATATATAAAGGGGAGCTTATTAAGCATTAACTCACATGATTACAAGGTCCACAATAGGCCATCTACAGGCTGAGGAACAAGAAGAGCCAGTCTGAGTTCCAAAACTGAAGGACTTAGAGTCTGATGTTCGAGGGCAGGAAGCATCCAGCATGGGAGAAAGACGTAGGCTGGGAGGTGAGGCTGGTTTAGTCTTTTCACGTTTTTCTGCCCACTTTATATTCTAGTCAAGCTGGCAGCTGATTAGATTGTGCCCACTCAGATTAAGGGTGGGTCTGCCTTTCCCAGCCCACCGACTCAAACATTAATCTCCTTTGGCAACACCCTCACAGACACACCCAGGATCAATACTTTGCATCCTTCGATCCAATCAAATTGATACTCAGTATTAATCATCACAGGTCCAAAGACACTATGATCAGGCAAGATATTCTAAAGGCTTAGAGGTTATCTCCTAGGAGCTGGTCCGGGGACAGACATCTCTTTAGAATGCATAGGGTGTGGACTACCCAGGTCTGTTGAGCCAACCCTTTACTGCACAGCAAAACTCTAGAGAATTCATGAGGAGCCTGATTTATTTGCAACTGGGGTAAAACTGGGTGGGAAGAGGGGGCAGGAGAGTAACCAGCCAACCTAGTACGATGTCCACAGTGTCATGTCTGGCAGGAGAAGGTTACTTACCCAGAACCTGGACAACATGAAACTGAGGGAAGACTAGGAGCAGAAAAAGCAACTGGGAAGGCCACAGCTCATCCATTCATGGAGAGAAGGTTCAGTTGGTCAAATGTTGCACAAAGAGGTTGTGTAAGATGAGGGGCAACCAGATGGGGGCTAAGCAGCACAGTACGGTGGCCATCCGTGGCCCCTGGCATGGAGAGCTGGTTGCCAGGGTGGGGCTCCAGCCCAGAGACAAAGCAAGCTGGAGTAGATCATCAGTCAACTAAGAGTGGCTGAAGGAACCAGAAGCGTTTCACAAAAGGACAAGAATGAAAGTCTCGTCTTCTATGTTTAAGTGTCTCCTCTTTTCTTCTTGTCTCTAAGGCCATAACTCAGAAATTAAAATAAGACTTTGTCATTACTGAGATGTGAAATGACACTGGGAAATGCAGGGTACCCTCAAAAGATACCTAGGGCCCCATTATTTTTTAAAAAGTCAAGGGGCCTGTGTTGAACCACCTCTGCTGGTTCTAGTTGGTCATGGCAAAGAGGGAGCTGACGGAATGAGACAGGACTATCACAAAGGAGTACAACCAGGAGGGAGGTTTTGGCTCACATAGAAAAGAACTTACTAACAACTAGAACTTCTAAAGATAGGCAGGTTGCTTTGCCTGGTAGTGAGCTTCCTGTCATTGGAACATGCAAGGTGGCTGAGTGGCCAGCTGCCAGTGATGCTGTCGAAGGGATTCTTGGTCTAGGAGGGAGAATAAACCAAAAGGAGCCATTCTTCCTACACTCTCCTCAGGTGACCTCACCCAGTCCTGCATTAAAAACCTCTTCTATGTTCAAAACTCATCAATTAAAAACTCCAGCCTAATCACTCTTCTTGGCTCCGGGAACTTGTCAATCTCCTGTTATGACTCTCCCATACTTAGAAAATGCCTGGCACATAGGTGTTCAGCAAATGTTTTTGAACAATTGGGTGAACCTTGGCCTGCTCGCTTTTCTCCTCCCTTGGTTTTGCACAATTACCACTTTGGGCAAGCAACCTTCCTTCTGTGAAAAATGGCCCTATGAACCTTACACCAGCTGTGCCAACTTCACCCTTCTCCACTACTTACTTCTACCCCACCCCTAGAACTACTAAGGACCTGCAGTGGATAATCTGTGTTTCTTACCCTTGTTCAGTGCCCTGCCTTGTTGCATGTCTGTCACCCTCTCCCCAACCCTATAAGTTTCTGGAGATAGAGTGTTGGGTATGTATTACTGCATACCTGACACTCTGCCCAGGCACTGGCATACAGCACGTGCTCAGAACCTGAGTGTTGCATCAGACTGTGGGTCTCTTAGCTCCTATCTTAGGTGGAGCTTCCCCTCCCCATGCCTTCCACGAGTAGAGTATGTATTAATGAACTAGCTCTTCCAAAGCTAGGAAATCTATTTCACTTTAATGAAATCCAATTAGTGCCTCCACTGTGGAGCCCTGGGCTCTTTCAGACTAGAAGATGCTGAATGAGAGGATGCCTTTTCCTGTAACCCAGATGTGTCTTTCCCGCCTCCATCTCCCTTCCAGGAACAGCACTGCCATTTTTCAGCTTCTTTTATCTCCAAATGTTAGTACATCTGTTTCCAACATTTCCCTGTCTCAGGATTCTTTGAGTGTTACTCTGCAGAATAACTTGAGGAGGGTATTCTTTCACTTTTCATCCACTTACTCATTCTCCTGTCCACCCACTCATCCTTCCTTCTGAATACTCTTTCATTTACCCACTTGCTCTGCCAAAGACACATTCACAGCCGGGCATAGTGGCTCTTGCTTGTAATCCCAGCACTTTGGGAGGCCAAGGACGGAGGATCACGAGGTCAGGAGATCGAGACCATCCTGGCTAATATGGTGAAACCCAATCTGTACTAAAAATACAAAAATTACCTGGGTGTGGTGGTCTGCACCTGTAATCCCAGCTACTCAGGAGGCTGAGGCAGGAGAATCCATTGAACCTGGGAGGCAGAGATTGCAGTGAGCCAAGATCGCGCCACAGCACTCCAGCCTGATAACAGAGTAAGACTCCGTCTCAAAAAAAAAAAAAAAAGAAAAAAAAAGACACATTCCCCCAATCATGTCTTCACCCATCAAACTACTCACCATCCATCCATCTCTTTATCTACCCATCCATCCATCAATCCATCCATCCATC
>NC_045439.1:12455380-12575852 GCF_002776525.5 Piliocolobus tephrosceles | reverse complement strand
ATCCATCTCTTTATCTACCCATCCATCCATCAATCCATCCATCCATCTGTCCATTCATCCACCTATCCATGCATCCATCCATGCATCTCTCTTCCCATCCTTCCACCCATCCACTCATTCACTCCTGAACCCTTCCATCCCTCTATCCATCATCCATCCAGCCATGCATCCATCCATTCATTCAGGCAAACATACCCAGTAAACATTTCTTTGAGAGCCTACTTTATGTAAAGTCCTCTGCCTGGGACAAAGGAAACTAATAAATGAGACTCAATCACTCCCCTGGAGAAGCTTCCAGTCTAATAAGGGAAAAATGACACACAGTGTGTGGTTAAGAGTATGAGCTCTTGCATTAGAAAAACCTGGGATAAAATACCAGCTCTACTACTTAGCAGTTCAAGGACATGGAAAAATTGTTTAACTTCTTTGTGCCTCAGTTTTCTTATCATAATTAAATGGAATAATTCATGTAAAGTGTTTAACCCTAATCCTCACATGTATTAGGTGCTCCACAAGTGATCAATAACATTGGTACTTATAGTATTATAATATTATTCATTACTTATGTTATTATAGTATTATTAATTCCCTCATATGCTAACTGTGGGATTTGATTGCTTATGAATTTAAAAATTAATTTAGACACTCAATGGATATTTGTTGAGAATCTACTGCATATGCTGTCCTGTGCTAAGCTCTGTGCTCTTTGGGAGATTAGAATCTTATTGTGCAGATGAGACACATACACTTGAAATAGCTCAACAGTAACGATAACCACAAGAATAGCTATAATAATAATGGCAGCTAATGTTTATTGAGAGCTTATTATATGTCAGGTTTGTTACAAATATTTTACATAGATGAACCAATTTCACGTTCATAACAATTTTGAGACAGCACCTATTATTTACCCAGTTTTACAGATGAGAAAATCAGGACAAGGACAGGTTGGTATCTTACCCAATGTCACAGAGCTAGTATGTGGAGGAGTTGGGATTTGAACCCTGACATTACCTAAGTTCAACAAAACAGGCCTCAGTCAGAATGTCATAGTAATGTGCAGAGGGAGGTTCCTATAGGCAAACTGCATGGAGAAGGTGAACACATGGAGAAATAACTTCCTTGTGGAGAGAAACATTTGATATACTCCTTCCTAGATGTGGGCTGTGGACAGGCTGCAACAGACTCATTGTTCCCAAGCCCTAGCCAGATCCACCGAATCAAAGCACTGAGGGAAGGACCCAGGAATCTGAATCCTAAGCATAAGCTACCATTTGCTAAATCTTGAAAACCACTGCTCTAATATTGAAAGTAGAGTCTCATCCCCAACTTCACCACCTACCTACTCCCTCTATGAAGTCAGGTGTATCATTTAGCTTATCTGGGACTCAGTTTCTTTTATAGAAATTAGGGATAGTAATATTTGCCCCTTGGCACTGTTATAAAAAGTGAGCTAATATGTGTACCAAGCTTAGCCCATGACTGGATAGTGGCAGGAGAGAGAATACAATGCTTGGTTCTTGGGTGCAGGAGGTAACCTGCCTTCCATCAGGTGGAAGGAAGTGTCCTCTGCAGTGGTAGAAGAGGGTTCAAGAGCAAGAATGGGTGCTTTCAGAGTCTGAGGATCCACTGTGGGCTTTGTGTTGAATTCACCGCGCTTACCTTGGTTTCCAGCCCTGCAAGGTAACTGTTGAAACTTAAGCACTCACACTTGTTCATCTGGGAGATTTACACAATGGCTTGGTTCTCGGGAACGTTCTTCCAGAACCACTGCTTGGGGTAAGTGGTAATGTGTGCTTAGGATCTGATGGGAGCTCACTGCTCACACCCCCCTCGGAACCTACATGTCATCTGTGGCTGGTTCCCAGAGGCACCAGCTTGCCATGCACATTCCTGGTGAGAACTAAAAATCCTAAGCCCGGCAACCAACTGAACGGACACCCTCTTGACCAAAAGTGATGCAGCACTAGCAAGCCCCAAAATTGGGGCTTAGCGCAGAAGGGTTCTTGGCTTCACCTAGGAAAGAATTCAGGGGGAGCCAGTGGGTGTTAGACAACAACTTTTATTGAAGAGGCAGTGCACAGCAACAGCAGGGGTATTGCTCCTTGCACAGCAGGGCTACCCCCTAGGCAGTGTACCCAGAATAGCAGCTAAGAGGCAGTTCCCCAGTCATATTTATACATGCTTTCAATTATATACAAATTAGGGGCCAGATTATGCAAAAATTTCTAGAAATAGGATAACTTCTGGGTCAGCAGGTTGTTGCCATGGAAAGGAGCAGTAACTTCCGGATGTTAAAATGGCAATGGTAAACTGACATGGCACATGAGTGAGCAAGGCTTATGGAAAGCTGCTTCTGGAATTAGGCTTATGGAAAACAGCTAAAAATCCCTGTTTTAGCTAGTCCTCAATTTGGTCCAGTGTCCAAGTCCTGCCTCCATAGTCGAGTCCTGCCTCCTGAATTGAGTCCCACCTTCTACCTCAAAAGGACCTCAGAGAAACCCTAAAAACTGAGTTCCTAGTCCTGACATGCCTCATTCTCCCCCATCCCTTTTGTGGCTTAGACACAACTGACCAGCATGAATGTTAACACAGAGACCAAAAGACTGACAGAATGGACTCGTTGTGGCAATAAGATAACAAATTATAAACCAGACCTAAGCCCATACCAGGTGAGGGTTAAGTCATGAACCCCTACGGTCACAGAATAAATTATATTCCAATTGTCACAGGAATTCCCCGTTTTTATCTTCAGCAGCTAAACAAGCACTGGCTTGAAATAAGCAATATGGAAGTAACTGCAGCTCACCAAACAGCAGACACTGACTGAGCACCCAGTTCCACCAGACAGAACAGCAGCTTTGATTAGACAAGAGACTGATTTGTCCTAAAAAGAGACAAATGGACCAACCATGGACTCATTCTGGTAAGTTTACAGAGGCTGTGCACCAAGTGCCTTCGTGTCCCTGCTTTATCTTTTAACACACAGTGCCTAATTTCAATGCATTTAAATGTTGCGTTCATCCCAAAGTAAACTTAAGATGCATGTAATATGCATGCTTGTTCAGTACACATGCATCAGAAGCCCCTTTGTGAATATTCATAGCTCCTCCTATAACCTGTTGAATATGTATATTTGGACAACACATTCAGCATAAATCCCTGTCTCATCCTTTTCTCCTTTGAAATGCCTACCTTTGGGGCTCTACTGGATGCTGCACTTCCCAGTCTCCAAGATGACCAGCCTGCAGGATATAACCCTTTATAGGAAATAAACTCCCTGGCCAGGTGCAGTGGCTAATACCTGTAATCCCAGCAGTTTAGGAGGCTGAGGTGGGAGGACACTTGAGCCCAGGAGTTTGAGATCAGCATGGGCAACAAAGCGAGACCTTGTCTCTACAAAAAATCAAAAAATTAGCCAGGCATGGTGTTGCATGCCTGTGGTCCCAGCTACAAGGAAGGCTGAGGCAGGAGGGTCACTTGAGCCCAAAAGGTCAAGGCTGCAGTGAGCTATGTTTGTGCCATTGCACTCCAGCCTGTGTGACAGAGTTAAGACCCCTCTCAAAAAGAAAGAATGATGAAAGACAGGAAGAAGAAAGAGAGAGAGAGAGAGAGAGGAAGGAAGGAAGGAAGGAAGGAAGGAAGGAAGGAAGGAAGGAAGGAAGGAAGGAAGGAAGGAAGGAAGGATGGAAGGAAGGAAGGAAGCTTCCTTTTTAAATTGATAACTTTGTGATTTTCAGTTGACACTAGAAAAGCCTTTTCACTCCCTTGTTGCTTTGTAAATAGCAGGCAGTTGTGTTTCAGGATGCAGCACCTGCTTCTGCTGGGCAAGTGATGAGGTCTTTCTAGCAAAAGGGCTCTCTGTCTCTAATGATCAAGGGTCACTATAACAGCTGATAGATGAAAATTTATCCACCTGTCGCTATGATTGTCTCTGTGAGTGAAGAGCTAGCTGATCTGCCAGCAACTCCTGGTAGGCTGTCATTGCCTTTTGACTGAGACTGGGCGAGCGCAGCTTTTGGCAGATGTCTGGCCAAGCAAGAGCACTCCATGGTGACATTTGAAGCTTGAGTCAGTCTGAATTTGGTCAGGGAAGCAGAGCTGTTGTAAGCGATAGTGGCCCAGGGGCGGGGCCCCAACACTAGCAGATGATGCTTAATTCAGGTGGGTTGAGTGAGTGAGTTGGTCCCGCCCCTCACTCCCAGGAGGGTTGTAGCGGCCAGCAGGGCTGCCCTCCCTGGCCAGTGAGGTGCAGAGCCTGGGGTGGCCTGAGCCTCAGAGACCAGCCACAGCTGCCAGTCCCTGCCCCATGAGAGTGAGCATCCACTGAGACTGTTCTTCCCGATGTCAGGCTTGGGGACTTGGCAAAGTTGAATTGTTTTTATGGTGGGGGTAGAGGGTAGGAGCCTTTAGTGATCTGAGGGAGTAGCTGGGACTCTGCTCAGAGCTCACCAGGGCACAGAGCTCACCCAACAATGGAGATAGGGAGACTTGGTTCAAGCCATCTTCTGCCATGTGACCTTTGGGAGGTCCCTTAGCCTTCTCATATGTACTTGCCAGGTAATGTGAACCACTGTCCTATAGGGACAGTCCGTGGAGATGACAATACAAAGGCTCTTGGTGACTCACAAAGGTTTCTACAAATTCGAAAGCTAATTCAAGAGTTCATGCTTCAAGGCCAAGCACGATGTCTCATGCCTGTAATCCCAGCACTTTGGGAGGCTGAAGTGGGAGAACTGCTTGAGGCCAAGAGTTCCAGACCAGCCTGGGCAACATAATGAAACCCTATCTCTATAAAAGTAATTTTTGTTTTTCAACAAGTTCATTTTCTAAAGGGTTTGGCAAAATGAAACTTTTGACAGGCAAAAAAAAAAAAAAAAAAAAAAAAAAAAAGAGCAAAGGATTCTAATATTCTAAAACTCATTTTAAAAATATGTTCTATGTAAAGAGAGAGAATTAGAGAGCTGCTTAATTTTTCTAAAGGGCTCCTACATAAGTAATCTCATCCATCACCTCCAAGAGCCCTGGAGGGCTTAGTTATCCCTATTTTATAGATGAGGAAACTGAGACTCAGAACTGCAGTGTGACTTCCTCCAGCTTTAGACCCAGAGGTGGAGTCCAAGCCCGTTGGCTTGGATTCAGTTCACATGGCATCCTTGTGGGTAGTGATGAAGAAAGGGGGAGTAACGATGGGGTACCACTCTGTTCTATCATGTTCTAACCTACAAATGAGGCAGGAGAATAGGGTCTGGAGACAGAGAACCCAAGGTCATTTCACACTGGCTTCCTAGAACTAAATTGAAAGGAAAACCCTAACTTTCCACTCCTAAGTAACAAAAGGACCAGAGGCTACTCCCTTTGCAAATGCCCACCTTTTCTGTGTGGCAGATGGAAAATTGAAAGTACCTCTGATTGGTTGCTTTTTGTAACCAATCAGATGTTTGCAAAGAAGTGTAACTTTGTAACTTCACTTCAGCCTCTAATTAGTTGCAGACAGACAGATTGCAGGCCAAGTCTTCATTTGCATAGAAGAGCAACTTTGTAACTTCACTTTAGCCTCTGATTGGTGGCTTTCCGCAACCAATCAGATGTTTGCATGGGAGTATGACCTGCGTAACTTCACTGATTGCGGGCCACCATTGCATTTACCTGAGGTGAACACCAAGGGGCCAGTGGGAGACCTCTAGGGGGTATGTGGACCCAAGAAGATTCTGTATCTGGGTCTCTTGAGCCTCTGCTTGGCCCCCTCCCTCACTGTGGAGTGTACTTTCACTTTCAGTACATCTCTGCTTTTGTTGCTTTATTCTTTCCTTGCTTTTCTATGCCTTTTGTCCAATTCTTTGTTCAAAACACCAAGAACCTGGAAAACTTGCAGTCAAGACCCTCTACCAGTAACACAAATACCTACCAGGCTGTTTTGCTCAGTGCTGGGACAAATGCCAGGGCCTGGGCCTGCCTGCTGGACAAAACGTGTCCTTGCCCTCAAGAGGCTCAGTCACAGGCAGAGAGTGTGAGGAGACAGAAAGGAGAGAAGAAACTAAGGCCCCCGGGGAAAGGCAGGAACCTGGGTGTCCTCAGGCCCACAGAGCCAGGGCCTGGCCCCTGAGGGCATTGGTACTTTCTGGGAAAGAAGCAGGAACGTCCATAGATGACAATGGCTGGCACAGCAGGTACACAGACTTGGGCCCAGTCTATCTCAGGGACATTCAGGTGGAAGGCAGAACTACAGCCCAGAATACTTCCTTTCCTCATTAGGCTTTTAGGTGGGAGCCGTCTCCACTGAAATCTTCCCCATCCCTCAAAGTCCGCCAATGCCTCCTCCTATAATGGCACCAGCTCAATCTGGTTCAACTTTGTGTAATAAAACAGTGAGTTGTTTTAAAATTGCTGTGGACCCCCAGGTTGAAGGTCACATGACCTGAGAATGTCCAGATGAACCAAGGGTGGAAGCTAAGGGCTCAGGCCAAGGAATAGGACTGAATTAAGCAGCGGACACCATATGGCAGGATCCAGGATCCAGTGACATCAAGCCCTCATGTCACCCCATGGTAGGATCCAGTCATATCATTCCTCCCAGCATCACCTCATTGCAAGATCTAAATCCAGTGCTTCAGTGTTGGGCTTTCCCTTGCACACAGGCAAACCAGACCATTTGTTGTTTGTTGACATTCCCCCACGCAGCATTCCCAGGTTCCCTGCTGGCAAGACCCACCCTTCTTCCAGTTCCTAGGGCAGGCCATTTGTGCCTCTTAAGGCTTGAACTCCAGCCTGCATGGCATTGCCTCCCTACAGGTCTCTAAGCCAATTCTGGAGGGAGGTTATCTGTGTGATTCAGCTCCTCCAGCTGTACCTCCAATTCTTTATTGGAGTGGACCTTTGTTGAGCTTCTATGTGGCACTTGACCAGCTGCTCTCCAAAGATCATCTTTAATGCCCCGAACTCTGTCCCTTTTGCAGATGTGGAGATGCTGTGCACCTTTCAGATCCCAGGCTTTGAAATAAGAGTCCTGGGTAAGCCTCATCTCCAGGTGGATGGGCAAGGGCAGCTGGCCTTGCACTGGTCACAGAGCCTGAGTCTCCTCATCTTTGGTGGGGCAACATAAGTGCCCACTTCCTAGGCACTGTGAGGGCCGAGATGAGGTGCCTGGCATACAGATCACAGGCTATCAGCAGTAACTATGACTGTTGTCGGGAACTGGGGCTCCGAGTAGGTGGTGATAAAGGCATATTCAGCGGATGGACTCATGACTCTGCAGATGTGTCTTAGCCTTGAGCAAACTTCTTGCAGCTGGAAGGAGGTGGGTGTCAGGGGAAACTTTTTCCTCCCTGAGAAAACTTGATGATGCTAATTGGAATTCAGATGGTGCTAAGCTGCTAGGCTTGGGGGAGGCAGGCACGAAGTCATCCGCCTTCTTGTTTAAAGTGAGTTGTAATTCTCCGGGGATGAGAAACCAGGCACTTCACTCTAGCAGGGAAACAGGCACATGGGTTGGTGGAGCCGGGCCAGCTGAATATCCCTGCCTAATTGGTGTCCATCAGCTAATCAATACCTATGAGGGAGGTGGACAGGACCCTGGGGGTCCAGGAGTTGCTGCTGGGAGCCTGGCACAGTGCTGGGTCCCTAGAGAAAAACAGGAACCTCTACTCTTGGAGCTGTGAGGGGGACACATGGACCAGCCCCCTCCGCTCCAGTTCTATCAGAAAATGATCAGAGATGAACAGAATTCTGTCCAGAGGTGCCCTTCTCTCCCCAACAGTAAAGAATGAGGATCCTAGAAGCTAGTGCAATTTTGAAAATGCGTTTGGGCATGAGGCATGATGGGAAAAGGTTAACCACTTTGCAGCACAATATGGATGTGGGGGTAGTGAGTGAGGGGAGGCGTGATCCTTCCTAAGAATGGGAAACAGTCTTTTCTCTAAAGAATTAAACTAAACTCAAGATCTGTCTTTGAACAGGAGGGCTTCCTTGGTGGGACCAGCCTTGCCTGGGGGACCTCATTTGTACTCATGCCTGACCTGGGCCCTCCACCCACCCTCAGGAGCCTGCATGACGCTGCAGGGGCCAATAGACCAGGACCCTTCTGCTCATGGGATGCTGAAAGCAAGTCCCTGAGCCGCCTGGGTTAGCAGAAGGAGAGTCGAGCAGCACCTGGTCAGGGTGGGTGCTCGACTCCAGATGAGTCTGCCTTGCTAGGCGACCCCGCCAGGCCAGGACAAATGTGGGGGATCTACACTGAAGGAGGCCTCTGAGATCTTAAAGCCCAGAGCTCCCTCTCATGGCCCCTGAAACTTCTGGGTATCTCTGGGAGACTTAGAAACATCTATTCCCAGGGTCTGGCCCGTACTTGAGGTCCAAAGTCTCAGGGAAAGCCCAGGACAGTCCCCAGGGCTTCTGTGGCCCCTGCCCAGGACATATCCCATCTAGTTGCTTGTCCCTCTTTCTGTGGCGAGGAAGGTCCTCTATGGGCAGGCCACTTAGCTCAGGTTGTGGCAACAGGTTTTGGGCACCTGATATATGCTAGACCCTTGGAGTGGACAAGGCTTGAGGTGACAAGAACCTCAGGTGCTGTGGATGGAGCCCAGAGGAGGGAGGGGCCCTAATGCTGCCGGGGATGGGGGCTGGAAGTACCCTCAGGATAAGGACAGGCTTCTTCTTGCCCTTCAAAGTCAGGGTCCAGATTCCCAAGCCTCAGGAATCACTGGTGCCCAGCGCAGATTCAGCGGACGCTTGCCGAGAGGTCCTTCCGTGAAATGATCCAGTTACCTGTCCGCCCACTGCTTGGCTGCATCTGGGAACTTGCTCAATGCAAACAAATAAAGCTCTGATTGGGGGAGAGTCCAGCAGGATAGGAAGTCTCCAGCCACTCTGCCCTTTCCACTCCCTGTGACCTTGAGTCGACCTCTGGGCCTCAGTTTCCCCAAGACTGGTTTGAGAAAGTGAAACTAGCTGGCCCAACTCAAGCCTTTCAGAAATGTACTTCTGGGCCAGGGCATTTTTGCCTCTTCCAGGCCCCTCAGGGGCTCATTTGCATTCTTGGAATAAAAATGTTGACTGTACTTCATGCCCAGCCGCACATTTAAATGCTTATGCAAGGTTTATTTTGGAGAAGCAACTCTCTGGAATGCTGGCAGGGCGCGCGCCTCCGCCTCCCTTGGGAGAGGCAATCAGCCCCCAACCGAGGCAGGAGCCGAGGAGGGGCAGAGCCTCCTGGCCCCAGGGGAGGCGCCGTCCAATGAGAGCCTCACCCCAGGGGCTGTCGCGAGGCTGTTGGGAAATGTCTCATTTTTATATGTAAATAAATCATTTCCAGAGATTGCTCTGATCGCAGCAGGCTGCTGCTAAAATGTTTTAAGTGGGTCCTTTGCCACTGTAAACTTTGTTAAGGATTATTATCGAGTTTGGTTTTTTTTGTTTTTTTTTTTTTTCCTGCTGATTTCACTGAATCACCAACTCCTGAGACTCTAGCATGTCCTGCCATTTTACCCTGTTTGCATACCTCTGTGGACAGAATGCTCACCTCCTCCAGGCTGCCCATTCTGTGGTTGGAAGCACCAGGGACTGCCAGAAACGGCTTCCTTCTGAGTGAGCTAGAATTGGAACTCTTTTCCTGTAGCTTTCCTTGCTGCATCAAGAGCCACACCTTGCGCTGGCCCCACAGAACACACTTGTTCTCTCTTCTCTCTGCCACACTCTGTGTATCGGACCAGGACTTCCATCTCCTTTGCCAAAGCTTGCAACGTCCTCCATCTCCTGGCCCTGGCCCTTCTGCATCCTCCGCTGCTCACACCTTTACTTACCATGCTCCAACCCATTGGCTGTTGTGTCCCTCAGGTATACCTAGCAGGGTTTTCTCTGGGGCCTCTGGCAGGATGCTCCTTCTCCAGAGTTCCTTCTCGAGGATCCCAGCTCAAATGTCACTTCCTTACAGAGGCCCTCCCTGGCCCTCCTAGGTAAAGGACCCCCAACCTCATCCCTCTTGATCACAGTGCCTTATGTTCCTTCAGAGCCTGTGACACTATTTGATTCTAATACAAAACAATATTATATTTACTGACTTACGTGCTGCTGTCTGGATAATTAGAATGTAAGTGCCTTGAAGATGGGTCTTTTTCTTTGGATTAGTCTGTTTTCACATTGCTGTGAAGAAATACCTGAGACTGTGTAATTTATAAAGAAAACAGGTTTAATTGACTCATGGTTCTGCAGGCTGTACAGGAAGCATGACGTTGGCATCTGCTTGGTTTCTGAGGAGGCCTCAGGAAACATGGCTGGGAGCCGGAGGAAGAGAGAGGGGAGGTCCTACACACTTTTAAACAACCAGATCTCTCAAAAACTCTATCATGAAAACAGCACCAAAGGGGGAAATCCACCCCCATGATCTAATCACCTCCCACCAGGCCCCACCTCCAACATTAGGAATTACAATTTGACATGAGATTTGAGTCGGGACACAGACCCAAACGGTGTCAGCCTTGCTTCCTGCTGTAATCCCAGGACCAATAAATTCACTTTCTAGGAGTGTGATGCCTACCTCTCAGAGTCTCCTTGCCATGATTCTCTGCAAAATTTAGGTTCCTGTCTCTCACTCATGGCTTTCTCTCTGGACACTTCCCCTTAGTCCACATCAAGCATGTGCAAACTCACTTAGCAGCAGAAGCTGTTTCTTAAACAAATTCTTACCCAGAGGACCAATATATAAAACAGCTGAAGGTGATGTGACTGAATGAGGGGAAGGAAAGAAAGGTCTCCTGACCCCTCAGCCCCCTGGCTCTCAGTGTGGTCCCTGAGGCACCTGCAGAGATGTTTGTTTCCTGCCTGCCTAGCTCACGGCCCCTTTGTCTAGAGACAGTGCCCGATTTTCCTCTGGGGACTTACCCTCACCCATTCTCAGATGGGGACTTCATCCACCAGGCCCAGCCAGTCTGCCAGTGCCACATCCTGGCCATAATGATTGATTCAGGAAGGGCCTGGGACTCAGGATGGTCCAGAGTCTGGCCTTGGAAACTGTCCTGGATGCATTGAAGCAGAAGCTTGCCGGGCTGATTGGGCTTAAGCCAGTGTCTTTGTTTTTTGTGACTTGTAACAGAATACTTGAAACTGGGTAATTTATTTTTAAAAAGGAATGTACTAGTCCATTTTCACACTGCTGATAAAGACATACCCAAGACTGGGTAATTTATAAAGGAAAGAGGTTTAATGGACTCACAGTTCCACATGGCTGGGGAGGCCTCACAATCACGGTGGAAGATGAAGAAGAGCAAAGGGAAGTCTTACATGGCTGCCAGCAAAGGGAGAGTTTGTGCAGGGGAACTCCCATTTATAAAACCATCAGATCTTGTGAGACTTATTCACTATCCTGAGAATAACGTGGGAAAGACCCACCCCATGATTCAATTACCTCCTTCCAGGTCCCTTCCACAACACATGGGTGGGAGCTACAATTCAAGATGAGATTTGGGTGGGGACACAGAGAAACTATATCAAGGAATTTATTTCTTACAATTATGGAGGCTGAGGAGTCCCAGGTGGAGGGGCCACATCTGGTGAAGACTTTCTTGCTGGTAGGTCGGTGGGGGAATCTTTGCAGAGTCCCAAGGTGGGGCAGGGCATCACATGATGAGGGGGCTGCACATGCTAGCTCAGGCCTCTCCTCATTTCTTTACAGAGCTGCCAGTTCCACTCCCTCAATAATCCAGTAATCTATTAATCCATGAATAGATTTTTTTTTTTTTTTTTTTTTTTTTGAGACGGAGTCTCGCTCTGTCGCCCAGGTTGGAGTGCAGTGGCCAGATCTCAGCTCACTGCAAGCTCCGCCTCCCGGATTTATGCCATTCTCCTGCCTCAGCCTCCCAAGTAGCTGGGACTACAGGCGCCCGCCACCTCGCCCGGCTAGTTTTTTGTATTTTTTAGTAGAGACGGGGTTTCACCGTGTTAGCCAGGATGGTCTCGATCTCCTGACCTCGTGATCTGCCCGTCTCGGACTTCCAAAGTGCTGGGATTACAGGCTTGAGCCACCGCGCCTGGCCTAATCCATGAATAGATTAATCCATTCATCAGGGCAGAGACCTCAGGACCCAATCACCTCTAAAAGGCCCCACTTCTCAATGTTGTCACATTGGAGATCAAACTTCTATGTGAGTTTTGGGAGGGACAAAGTTTCAAGCCATCATAGCCAGGATCTGCAGCATCCTGAGAGCACAGCCAAAACTGAGCACGGCTGACTCAAGAGATGGAGAGAAGGCAGGCAGTCCTGGTGACATTGCCAGGACCCCTGGATCTGGCCGTATCCCAAATCCTGAACTTTACAGTGACCTGAGCCAAAAGTTGTGCCTACTTTGCTTAAGCCTGTTTGAGCTGGGCTCTCTCTCACTTCTAACTGAAAGAATCCTTACTGTGACACTAAGATACATAGAACATGGTTTGAAAGTCACTGCCATATATCATCCAAAAGTTGGGCAGAATGCATTTGATGCTTTTGTTTCTGCTAGCTTGTTTTCACAGGTAATAATAATAATGATCATAATAATTAAAACTTTCATTTGTTTAGTAAAAGATTTGATGAAAAGCTTTCATCAAATTTTCAACATAGTGTCATGAAAAATAACTCTACTTCTGTCCTGTAGTTGAGTAAACTGAAGGAAAGTGAGGTTGAGGGATCTGCCCAAAGTCACTGTATTAATAAATATGACAAGACTTTTCTGGAATTTATGGCAAATATGATAGAAATGGATTAATATCTTAATTGTACAAAGAACTTACATAAATTGCTAGATAAAACAATAAAAAATACAAAGCAATCTCTCTGTAATTAATGAGTAAGGAATATGAACAGAAAATTCAGAAAAGAAGTCATTCAAGAAGTAAATAATAAATGGAAAAAAATTACTCACCAATAATCCAAGAAATTCAAATTGAGAAAAAATACTATTTTTCTCATTTTAAAAATGGTGTGCAAAGATTAAAACAAACACCGAATGCTGGCCTGGATGCAGAACAATTGATGCCCTTTCATAATATTGATAGTAATGTAAATTAATGCAATTCTTTTTTTTTTTTTTTTTTTTTTTTTTTTTTTTTTGTAGAAACGTGGCCTTGCTATGTTGCCCGGGCTGGTCTTGAACTCCTGGTTTCAAGTGATCCTCCTGCCTTGGCCTCCTGAAGTGCTGGGATTACAGGCACCAGCCATCACACCCTGGCCAATACAATGCTTTTGAAAAGCTATTTGGCAAAAACATATTTAAAACAGGGGTTGGCAAATGTTTTCTGAAAAGGGCCAGACAATAAATACGTTCAGCTTATTGAACCATATTGCCTATGTGCAATATGTACTCAATCTGCTGTTGTGGCAAGAAACAGTCATAGGCAATGTGTAAGTGAATGAGTGTAATTATGTTCCAAAAAAGCTTTATTTATAAAGTTTTGTTTATTGCCCAAAAAGCCATGATTTGTCAACTCCTGGTTTTAACCATTAAATTATTATGAAAATGATGATTATTAAAAAAAAGTGCCTACATGAAAGCACACTTAGAATATAAAATTAAGTGAATAGCAGGTACCCAATTGTATAAAATCATAACCATGCAATGAAAATCCCTAGGCATAGACAAATATGAAAGAAAGAAAATGTCTCTCTCTTTTTTTTTGAAACAGAGTTTTGCTCTTGTTGCCCAGGCTGGAGTGCAATGGTGCGATCTTGGCTCACCGCAACTTCTGCCTCCCAGGTTCAAGCGATTCTCCTGCAAATGTGTCACAAAGAACTCCAGTGCTGTTCCCTGAAGGCAATAACGATTCTCCAGAGGCCAACTCATTCCAGAGGCATGGATGGCTGGTTCTTCTCTCCACTTAATTAAAAAAAAATATGTTCTTTCTTATAAAAAAAAGAATCCATTTCTAGAGAATTCTACGAATGGTGAGTCACACTCTGGAGTGCCACTTCCATGAATGCTGAGTGATCAGTGGAGGTGGCTCACAGGCCAGGGCTCACTGGAGCCACCCTCACTCCTGACACATTCCCTCATTTCCTGCTTCTTCCATTCACATCTGTCTTTGTCTCACTTAATTTTTGCCCAAGATCTTATCATCTTACAGAACTGAAGCTCTTTGAAATTCAGCTTCTATGAAGACTCTGCGAACCCCAAAGTGTTTAACCAAGGCCTTTACCTGGGAAAGAAAATCTGGACTCAGCCCCCTGCAGGCTGTTGAAGCTCAAGCCACCACCATGCCAACTTCCACAATGATTCCACCAACACAGGTCAAGCACTGCCACCACCACGAGAAACACAATCCAGCAACTGTAACAAAACCCACAACAGCCAACTCATCCCCACAGCTGCAAATACAACCCCAACTCTACAACCACAGCAGTGATCACACCACCAGTGATTATCACAACAAACCCAGTAACCACATCAATTCCAACAACCACAGCTACAGCTCCCCAAACAATCACAGACCACAGCAACCTGACACAATTTTAACAACAACCACAATCATAACTACAACATCTCCAATAACCACTGCAACACCCATAGCAGCGGGTGTTTGTTGATCACCTTTTATGAGCCAGGTCCTGTACCAAGTGCTTGTCACATATTATCTCACATAGCCTTCCAGAAGGCCCAGGAGGTAGACAGATATATGTGCATGCTTTATTTATTTTTATTTACTTTTTATTTTTTAAAGACAGACTTCTATTTTTCAGAAAGGTTTTAGACTTACAGAAAATTGAGGAGACAGTAGATAGAGTTCCTATAGGCCCCGTCCCTCCCACTCTCAGTTTTCCCTATTATTAACATCTTGCATTAGTGGGGTCCATTTGTTAAGATTGATGAAATAATCTTGATGCATTATTATTAACTAAAATCCATAGTTTATGTCAGGGAACAGATGCTGGGGGCTTTGATGAATGCTTAATGTCATGTATCTGCATCACAGTGGCATACAGAATAGTTTCATTGCCCTGAAAATCCTGCATTCCACCAATCGTCCTTCGTCCCTTCTGTCACCCCCAAACTCCTGGCAACCACTAGCCTTGACAATATCTTTATAGTTTTGTCATATAGTTGGAATCGCACAGTATGTAGCCTTTTCAGACTGGCTTATGCACCACGTAATATGCATTTAAGATCCCTCCATGTCTTTTCTTGGCTTGATAGCTCTTTTTTTTTTTTTATTGCTGAATAATATTCCATTGTACGGATGTACCACAGTTTATTCATTCACCTTTTGAAGGCTATCTTGATTGCCTCTAGTTTTGGGAAATTATGTATAAAACTGCTATAAATATTTATGTGCCGGGTTTTGCATGGACATGTTTTTACCTTATTTGGGTAAATACGTAGGAATAAAATTGCTGGATCATGTGTTTCAGCTAAACATAAACAAAGACGATGTTTAGTTTTGCAAGAGAGACAACGAACGAAATTGTCTTCCGTGACTGTACCATTTTGCATTTCCAGCAGAAATGAATGAGAGTTTCTGTTGCTCTATTTTCTTGCCAGCATTTGGTTATGTCAATGTTCCAGATTTTGGCCATTCTAATAGTAGTGTCATTTCCTTGTTGTTTTAATTTTCAGTTTCCTGATGACATACGCTTATTTGCAACTGGTATATCTTCTTTGGTGAGGTGTCTGTTCAGATCTTTTGCCCATCTTTTAATTGAGTTGTTTTCTTATTGTTGACTTTTAAGAGGTCTTTGTATATTTTGCGTATAAGTCCTTAATCTGATATGTGTTTTACAAATGTTTTCTCCCAATCTGTAGCTTGTCTTTTCATTCTCTTCATACTGTTTTTTGCAAATAGGAAAATTTTAATGAAGTTCAACTTATCATTTTTTTCTTTTGATGGATTATGCTTTTGGTATTGTATCTAAAAACTCATCATTAAACCCAATGTCTTCTATGTTATTGTCTAGAAGTTTCATTGTTTTGTGTTTTACATTACTTGCACACTCCATTTTGAGTTACTCTTTTTTTTTTTTTTTTGAGACAGAGTCTCGCTTTGTTGCCCAGGCTGGAGTGCAGTGGTATGATCTCGGCTCACTGCAACCTCTGCCTCCCAGGTTCAAGTGATTCTCCTGCCTCAGTCTCCTGAGTAGCTGGGACTGCAGGTGTGTGCTGCCACACCCAGCTAATTTTTTTTTTTTTTTAATTTTTAGTAGAGATGGGATTTCACCACGTTGGCCAGGCTGGTCTTGAACTCCTGATGATCTGCCTGCCTTGGCCTCCCAAAGTGCTGGGGTTACAGGCATGAACCACTGCACCCAGCCCATTTTGAGTAACTTTTTATGAGAGGTGTAAAGTCAGAGTTCATTTTTATGAAAGGTGAGAAGTCAGTGTCTAGATTAAATTTTTTTGCATGTGGATGTCCAGTTGTTTCAGCACCATTTGTTGAAAAGATACTTCTTTCTTCATTGAATTGCCTTTGCTCCTTTGTCGAAGATCAGTTGACTATATTTACATGGGTCTACTATTGGGCTCTGTATTCATTCCACTGATCTGTCTATTCTTTCAACCAACACTACACTGTCTTGATAATTATAGCTTTATAGTAAGTCTTAAAGTCAGGTAGTGTCAGTCCTCTGACTTTGTTCTTCTTCAATATTGTGTTGACTATTCTGGGACTTTCCCTATAAACTTTAGATCCAGTTTGTTGATATCCAGAAAATAACTTACTGAGATTTCTACTGGGATTGCATTGAATCTATATATCAAGGTGGGTAAATGTATCTTTTTACAAATGAAAACACTAAGACTCAGAGAGGCAAATTGACTTGCCTAAGGTCAGCATAATTAACACACATATTTCCTTGATTCTAACACACACATTTTACGGCCTCTAAAGTGGAACTACATCGTACAGTTGATGTGGACAGGTGACAGTCATAACAAAGTTGTCATTGCCATATATGCATATTAAAATTTGCAGAATGTGGACAGTGGCTTTGGAAAGAAAATCCCAGAGACAAAAGTGGGGCAGCCCTTTAAGAAATGGTACACCACCCATGCTCTTGATGGCCCAGAGCCAGTTCCATGTGGGCAAATGTGGACACTGATGCCATGGAAGCTAAACAGCACAGAAGAGAAGGACTCTTGAGTATGGAGTTCTGGGAGCAACTGAGCTGATTTATTAGCTGGTATCTCCCTCTTTGTGTATGCACAAAAGTGATAGAGGATTTTTAAAAACCCTCAAAATCCTAAATTGAAACAAGTCTAAAAACAACTCTTTTGCTAAATATAAAATAAAAATGCAAAGTGATAGGAAGCCCCGTGTCATGGTTTACAGGTCTAGTTTGTGTCATCGCTTAAGGCAGTGGTTTATTCTCCCTCCCTTCCTCCCTCAGTCCCTCCCTCTCTCCCTTCCTTTCTTCCTATCTTTCTTTTCTTTCCAGAATCTTGCTGTGTCACCCAGGCTGGAGTGCAGTGGTGTCGTGAACACGGCTCATGGCAGCCTCAACCTCCTGGGCTCAAGTGATCTTCTGATCCTCCTGCCTCAGCCTCCTGTGTAGCTGGGACCACAGGCTCATGCCACCATGTCTGGCTAATTTTTTTATTTTTTTATTTTTTATTTTTTGTAGAGATGGGGGTCTTACTTCATTGCCCAGGCTGGTCTCAAACCCTTGGGCTCAAGCGATCCTCCCACATCGGCCTTCCCAAGTGCTGGGATTACAGGTGTGAGCCACTGCATCTGGCCTGTTTATTCTTTCTTAGTGAGGCTTAAAATAACTGTGCATCTTGAAATTGACGTACAGTAAACAGCTGCATCAGTCAGCCTCCTGGGAGAAATTCCATGGCATACATGAAAGAGGTCATGAGTTTAAAAGGGGAATATTTACAGAGGTGTGAGTTGGTTAAGAGAAGCCAACAAGGGATGGCACAGTGTCACAGGGCTGGTGACATCTTGAAGTGCAAGGAGAGAGAGGGGTTACCAAAACTGGAGAGAGGCTGCAGGAGAGGGTAGGCTGTCAGGAGCTGCAGTCTTTGGTAGGGAAAGGTCTAGGGGAATAAATACCCAACCTCAGTCTCAAGGTACCTTCTGATCTTGTGCCTACATCTACTGTTGTGGGAACTCACCAGGAGCCAGTGGTCAAGGAGTCCTTGAATGGCGTCCACAGAGACCAGAGAGCAGCGTGGAGGGTTGGGGTGGGTCTGGGGGAAGATGGAAACTGCCTGGGAGCACAGAGCTGGGATCCTGGTGTGCTGCTTCTGTGCACCTAACCACAGTACTGTGCACTCAGGCCCCCAGGGAAAGGCAGCTGACCAGGTGGACAGGGCGTCCTGAGCTCCAAGCCTATTTGAGAAAGCCACTAGTTCTCCACAATCAGTGGACTCATGTGCCCAATCCCACTCACGTGGCCAGGTCGAGCCTTTGGCAGCTGTTCCCACCTCTCCCCCGTCCCCTTAGCACCTGATTTACAATGTGGAACCCTGTGTGGGGAGAAATGAAATGTCTGCTACAGCCAAAACTTGGCTCCAGGAAAGCAGACATCAACTCACACAACTGATGATGGACAGTGGGACCTCGCGGTGCGGCGTGTTTACAGCTTACAAGGGTGAGTTGTGCCTATTTCGAACTTGGCCCTGACACCCACTTGCCCAATCCACTTGCTGGGCAGCATCTCTTCTGATTTAGAGCTCTGGATCTGCCCATTTGATTTCTGAAGCTAACTCTTGGGTTTGCCAAGTCTGCAGCAGGTCTGGGCTCACAGGATCTGTGCACGGCAGAGCTAGGTCACCGTTCTAGCCCTCCGACCAGAACTTACAGACTGAGAAAGGCAAGGTGCTGGCCCCAGGTCACAGCACATGAGGTACTGCCTGTGTTCAGGGCTCAGCTTGGCTTTAGATCCTTAGGCAAAGGACCTAAATCTTGTCCTCAGTTTCCTGGTCTGCAAAATGTGAGTGATAATAATACCTGCTTCACAGGGTGGTTGTGAGAATCAAATCAGCTATGAGCCAGAGGGGCAGTGAGCAACTTTGAGCAGTACCTGGAGCTGGTTCATGTCCATGACTACAATGAGCTAGCCCAGAGTATGCCCTCAGTGTTTGTTGAGTGACTTCATTAGTGTGAAGGGCTTCATGGACTGTCGCGTGTGGAGGACATGCCACTGGTTATATTAATTAGTGCTCTGTGACAGGGCTGGGTCCCTTCAAAGCAATGAATCCCACCAACCCTGTCCACGGGCTAGAGGGCCTCCTTGATGAAGAATGTCCTGTCGGCTTCCTTAGTGACAAATCCAGACTTTCTACTCATGGGATTTAAAGGAGATAATGATGATTTGAGCAAGAACCACCCAGCTGTCAGGTGCTGTGGTGTGCAGCCGACCCACCCTGGACACTTAATGTCGGTCTGGCGGCTAAGGTGGTCATGAAGCCCTGGATCTCCACCACGGTGGAGAGAATCAGCTCCTGTAGGAATGAGGCCCCTGGGGCTTCGGGGAGGATGGAGATTGGATGAGCCCAGCAGCATCTCTGCTCTGCAGCACAGAAACACAGGGAAAATTCCCAGCTCCTGGGGTTGATCTGGGAGGAGCCCAGAGAGGCCACATGGCCCTCTCAGTGCTGCTGCAATTTCCAGAGACAAGTGATTCTGGCAATAAGAGCTCAGAAGGTGGACAAGGCCTCAGAATGGCTCATCCTGGCCGCTTTATGGAGAAAGAGACAGAGGCCCATGAGCGGAGGGGCTGGCCATGTAACGCCGCAGGCCAGCCTAGAACTCAGGTCCTCCTGTTCTCCCCAGTCACATTCCGGGGAGAGGGCCCAGGTTCCAGGAAGTGGGCACTCCAGATGCTGTCGTGGAGCAGGGAGGATGTTCTCAGCACAGAGGCTGCTCTGCAAGGCTCCATCTAGTCTAAAGGGCTGGCTGTGCCTCAAACAATGCAGTATGTAGCCTGTGCAACTGTATGCAGTAGCCCTAGTTGGAATCCACATAAAAGAGATGCTGCCGACAGTGTCAAGTGCATGTCCAGACGTGACCCACATGCAGTAGAGATGTCCCAGGTACTTGTTAGCTGGCGTTTTCCTTAAGGAATGGGGATACTCCCCAGTTAGTCAACTTCAGAAAGTCCATAGTGAAAGGGCCTTTGGAGGCCTCCTCATCTGGACTGTTTCTATGACATAACTAAGAAAACTAGGACTGAGAAAAGAGCAGGGACTTATCCACAATCACACATTGAATTAGTCCCACCTTCTCTTCACCAGCTCTGCCGAGGACCTCACTATGACTCTGGACATTTCCATGAGCTGGCTGTGGTCTCACTCACACTGGGGCCACTTTTCACCCCACACTCCTGGCCGCCCGTCCACGTCTGCACCCCTCCTCTTCCATCCTTTCTGCATGGCCTTGCTGAGGAAACTTTCCCCAAATACCGACATCCTAACATTTCTCCGGCTCCTCTTGCCAGTCCATTCTCCTTCCTGTTGCTCCAGATTCCTCTTCTAAGGGCCATCTGGAAGCTCCAGTCACCCCTGCGCAAGCCGTCAGAGCCTCTCACACCCTGACGCCTTTGCTGTCCTGCAGGCTTCCCTCTCCCCCATTCCTCCTGGTACCCCAGCCCTTCCAGCCAGCCTGGTTGCCATACGACCTATGGCCCATCTACTCCTGATGTGAACCTGTGTCCCACAGATCCTGAACCCTGAATACCACAGTCACCAGGCATTGCCTTCCACTTCTACTCCCTCTTCCTCTGCCCCGGCCCCTGGGCTTCACCCAGGGGATAGCAATGGTCACTGTCTGGCCTCTGTGTCCCCAGTCTCTGCCCTTGTGGAGTTGGAAAGCCTTCAAAGACCCTCGTGGGTTTCTGTGTGAAATCCAAACCTCTGCGTGGCTTAAGAGGCTTGTTCAAGTCTAGGGCCAGGCCCTGCTGAACTCTGCCACCCTGTCGCCCGTCGCTGCTCCCTTCTCTCCAGCAATGACAAACGTGTGTCATTCTTATCAAGCTTCTGCAGGCTCTGTCCTTTCCACACTCTGCTCACATTTCCCGGAGCCCCCTCTCCTCTCCTTCACCTGCTCTTTACCCCGAAACACCCAGTTCAAATGCCCCCTTCTCCAAAAGGCATTCCCAAAACGCCCCGGGCAATTGTAATACCTGAAGCTCCAAGACTCTCAACCTTTTCCACTGTTTCAAGGCAGTCACAAGAGGACACACGTCCATGGGCTGGGCCCGGTTTTTGGTATGGTTGCTCTAACTCCTCACCTAGAACATTCTAGGAAGCCTGTTGTGTAAGTGAGACTGATGTATGTATAGGAATAACCGGACATCCACTTTGATTTGTAGAGTGAATCATGGACGTCAGTCTTTGAGCAGTGCCCAGGCACACCTGCTTTGCTGGGAACCTCACGGTGGATTGCAGCCCTCAGGGGGTGCCATGCCCCACTGTTCTGCCACCACTTTCCAGGCAGGGTTGTAACTGATTGCATGTTGGCCTCCTGCTGGGCTGATAGCCCTGGTGTGTGAGGTGTCCTGGTGAGGTTCCTTCTGCTCTTTGGGTGGAGGCAGCTGTGGTGGGGTGGGGATCACACTGGGCTAGGGCCAAGGGCTCCCCATGGCTTCTCCCCTTGGGATGGCAGAGGGAGGGAGAGGCCCGCTCAGGGACCCACTCACTTCTCTGACTCTGCAGGGATAGGCCCAGGGCTGTGCTTGTTAACAAGCTCACAGGGGGCTGGGCACGGTGGCTCACCCCTGTAATCTCAGCATCTTGGGAGTCCAGGGCAGGAGGAATGCTTGAATCTAGGAGTTCAAGACAAGACTGGACAACATAGGGAGATCCCGTCTCTACAAAAAATGTAAAATCCAGCCGGGTGTGGTGGCGTGTGCCTGTGGTCCCAGCTACTCGGGAGGCTGAGATGGGAGGATCACTTGAACCCCAGAGGTCAAGGCTTCAGTGAGCCATGATTGCGTTGCACTACTGTACTTCAGCCTGAGCAACAGGGTAAGACCCTGTCTCAAAAAAAAAAAAAAAAAAAAAAATTTCCAGGGGAGTTGGGATCCGGCATTCTGGCATTTGGGAACTTTTGGGTCGCCATTCCCACAGGGCTTCACATCCATCATGGCAGAACTCTGCGGCAGGGCAGGTGGCTATGGATACACCTGTTCACAGATAAGGGAGGCTCAGAGATGGGGCTCTTGCTAGAGGTAGCACAGTCAGGATATGTGGCATCTGAAAAGGCACATCCAAGCCTCTCCTCCCAGTACCCCCGCGTTTCTGCGCCTGCACCCCTGAAATTTGAAGACCTGAATGTTCACTATTGCACGGACTACATTTACAATGGGGAGCAGGGGCGGGAGGTGCGGAGCCGACTCTGAGTTCTCTCCATTGTGTTGCAGCCCCAAGCGGAGCCGGGCTGTTTGGATTATGAAGCCAGAGTCGGCAACGCCTGGGCCACCTGGTGGCTTCTCTGGGAACTGCAGGCAGGTACCCAGGAGGCCACAACAGACCGCCAATCTGCACGGGAGGCAAAGACCCGTCTACTTACTATGATGACTGAACAGCTGCACAGAGGCACCAATGACCATTTGAGGAGTTGGCTCCTTTTGATTCAGGTTTAGAAATCTAAAGGCTCCGAGTCAGGCCTGGCTGGGCTCCAGGCAAGTTGGGGCTCTTCTGGACCTGTTTCCCGTCTGCTGGTGAAGAGGTTGGATTAAATCTCTGGGGAGCCTGCTTGGCTCTGAAAGTCTTCGATGGCATGAGTAGGGACAACTGATGACAATTCAACACAGGAAATTCTTGTTCAAGTCTGAGTTTCAGGATTTGGGGAGGGATCCTGCACACCTCCAGCTTGGAAATGTGCTTCCTCCACTTCCTGGGGAAAGAAAAAAGATGGACTGAAATGAGCCCAGTTCTCCTCCTGGACTCTTGTGCTGGCCAGGCGTTTTTCAAAGATGTTCATATGAAAGCATAATTGAAAAATGAGGCTGTAACTCCGGGAGAAGGGGTGGCAGGCTCAGGGCTGCTGACTTAATTAGGTCGCCTAATGTCATTACCTCTGTGTTAAAAAATGGGTGTGGTGACCCCGGGGAGGGAGCCTTTCACTGTGGCTCTGACACTTTGCAGGCAACAGGGCTTTTCTTCTTCTTCTGTGTTTCACTGCAAACAAATGCCTCTTTCTCCATTCCAGAGAATTCCCCGGAGTGAGGTAAACATATGGGCGCAAATGGACGTTTTCTTCTTCTTTCTGAAACTCTTGAGCAGGAAAAAGATGTGCAGGGCTGTGTCCTGGGGCAAGAGATGGCCAGTGCTCAGTGAAGTCCCGGAGACCAGCCCTTCCCCTCCCATCAGCAAGGCCCAGAGACCAGCCCTTCCCCTCCCATCAGCAAGACCCAGAAACCAGTCCTTTCCCGTCCCAGGCTGGGAGACAGGAGACCTGGAGCTCACCTCAGGCGCCCCTTTCTCTCTCTCCTGTTTCTCTCCTCACTCTCAAGGAAACGCTCTCTTATCCCCTTCCTTCTCCTCAGTCATCCCCTCCTCTCCCTTCCCTTCCTTTTTACCAAAAACGCACTGGACAGTGGCACCATCTAGACCAGAAAAGCAAAGACTGCGGAGCTGCTCTGGGCTCCGCCCTCCCCCAGATGCTGGGGTCCTCTGGGCTCCAGCCCGTCCTCTGCCTCCTTTTCATTTTGGAAAATTTGACAAATACAGAAAAATCCTAAAAGGAAAACGACAACACCCCGTATCTCCACTGCTCTGAATTAGCCACTGTTAATATGAGACATTAATATGCACTCAGATGTGGCATTTTCGCTTCTAGACATTTTTTAGGGAAAAACCACTCTCCTCTTTGTTATTAAACAGGATACGTGCACATTTTAAGAAAGTCAAATGATCAGGAAAGTAAAGGGACCCAACCACTGTCACCGATTCCCACCACCCAGAATTTGCCGCTGCTATTTTGGTGTCTTTGCTGGTCGTCATTTTGCTATGTGCAAATTAAAGAAATGAGACAAATAGCATATACATCTATTCTGTTTAAAAAATTAGAATTCTACAAGACAGTTAGAAACCCCTTTGTCCACCCACTTTATTCCCCTGAGCCCGAGGAAACCACGGCTCTCAGCCTGTGGCTGCCCTTGGAGCCCATTGTAGGCACCTTTACACACAATTATGAATCCAGAGAAAACACGCGGCGTCATTTTGTGCTTTGTTTCTATTGTGCTGTCCCTATCATTTTCAGCTTGCTTTGTCCTCTTAATCTGTTCTGAACTCTGTTTTCATTGCTCCCTACATACTTAATTCTCCAACTCTCCTCCCTTCTCCCTCCCCTCCTCATCGAGGCTCCCTCCTCTCCTGTCCTTCCCTCATGGCCCTGGATGGAGAACATGCCTGCTGCCACCGAGGCCCACCTCCGAGCTGCTCCGCCTCCCAGCTGCTCCGCCTCGGCCTGTGTTCTCCTTTGGTGCTTATCTGCTTCTGCTATCATATTATGAACCAAGTATCTGTTCTTCACCTCTTGGGGTTACAGTCACCGCCTCTCTGTTCTTGGCGCCTAGCCCAGTGGTGCTCATACTGGAGTGAGACTTGTGTAGGGGTTGACTTGTGTGCCCCAGAAAGATAAGCTGAAGCCCTAAGCCAGTACTGTGAACGTGACTTTACTAGAAAATAAATGCAGTGAAGTTAAGGTGAGGTCATAAAGGATTTGGGTGGGCCTTACATTCTTTACAAGAAAAAGGAAAGAGATTTGGATACAAAGACACAGACTCTGCCTCTATGCAGGCAGAGAGTGGAGTCACTGCAGCTCTAAGCCAAGGAGGGCAGAGAATTGCTGGCAACCCCCAGAGGCTAGGAGAGAGGTAAGGCAAAATTTTCCCCTAGAGCCTCCAGAGAGAGCTCTGCCCTGCTGACACCTTGATTTTGCTCTTCTGGCTTCCAAAACTGGGAAAGGATAAATTTGTCATACCTGGTTATGGTGGACCTAGGAAACGAATTCAACTTGTTATGCTGCAAAAACTGATGCAGCTACCGATGGGTTACGTGCTACCTGACCAGGGCCAATGAGACTGTGCAGGACAGCCAGCTGCTCCCCAAAAGCCACTTCCTCTTCTTCCTAAGCAGATGGCCAAGCTCAGCATGGCCATGTGACTGGGGCCAACTTAATCCCGTAGGAGGTGGAGGGGCAGCAGCTGGGAAGAAGTGGGCAAGTCACCTGTCTGTTTTTCTTTTCCCTTCCACAGGCTGGATGCATGTGCCATGGCCTGCAGGGCCATGAGCAGCAAACTGAGGCCTTCAGGACGAGTGTGGCCTGTGGTCCGTTTTTGCCCAACCCACAAGTTAAGAACAGAGTTATTTCATTTTGTCTGTTCGTTTTCTGAAACGTAGTTTCACTCTTTTGCCCAGGCTGGAGTGAAGTGGCCAGATCTTGGCTCACTGCAACCTCCGCCCCCCGGGTTCAAGCAATTCTCCTGCCTCAGCCTCCCGAGTAGCTGGGATTACAGGTGCCCACCACCATGTCCAGCTAATTTTTGTATTTTTAGTAGAGACAGAGTTTCACCATGTTGGCCAGGCTGGTCTCGAACTCCTAACCTTGAGTGATCCACCCACCTCGGCCTTCCGAAGTGCTAGGATTACAGCGTGAGCCACCATACCTGGCCAAGAATGGTTTTTACACTTTTAAAGTATTGTGATAGAAGAAGGAAGGAAAGAGAGGAAGATAGAAAAAGGAAGGAAGGAAGGAAGGAAGGAAGGAAGGAAGGAAGGAAGGAAGGAAAGGAGGGAGGGAAGGACGGAAAGAAAGAAAGAAAGAAAGAAAGAAAGAAAGAAAGAAAGAAAGAAAGAAAGAAAGAAAGAAGGAAGGAAGGAAGGAAGGAAGGAAGGAAGGAAGGAAGGAAGGAAAGGGAAAGAAAGGAGAGAAAAAAAGAAAAAAGTGAAAGGAAGAAAAAAGAAAGAGAGAGAGAGAAAGAAAGAAAGAGAAAAAAGAAAGAAAAAAGAGAAAGGAAGAAAAGAAAGAAGAAAGAAAGAGAAAGAAAGAGAGAAAGAGAAAGAAAGAGAGACCCTCAAAGCCTAAAGTGTTGACTCTCTGGCCCTTTCCAGGAAAAGTCCTAGGGGACGGTGAACCACAAGACGGAATGAGTCAGGTCCTTGAGCAACCACATGGAGAAATGACCAGGAAGGCCCACCACAGATATTACATGACAGTGAAATGCAGTGTTATAGTCTGAGCTGTTACAACAGAATTTGAGATCTATTTGTCATTGCAACTTAGCCTTGCCTAACTCGTACAGAGACAAGGTAAGATTTTCACTTAGACTTCTGGGAAAGAGACTATTTTTGCCACCTACATGTACACCGTGAAACCAAGCAGGCCCAAAACTGGTTCCCCATCCCGCTACAAGTGAATCCTGGGACATAAGCCTGCTGAGGGAAGGCGTGTGGCAGAATTAGAGAGCAACCTGATTCCGATGACATTGTTTGAACCCTGGAGTCAGCTGTACCTGCAGCTGACCCTACCGTCTCAGCTTACAAGAGCCACTGACTTCTCTCTTTTACTTAAGACAGTTTGAAACTGTTTGTTACATTCAAACAACAATATTCCTAACCTAGTTTGGTATTATGAGAGCAATAACTTTAAATCTGCTGTCATTCATTCAGAAAAGGAATACATCATTCAGAGAGACTTTGGTGTTTTAAGTGCTAGCACTTATTCATACAATGAATGAGATAAGATGAGACACATCTCCTAATAAATAGAAATTCACAGGGTGTGCTTAAGGCTATGGCTTGGCACAGCTGTTCTGGAACCACAATACTGACTTCAGGAGCAGGAGATGAGAGTAGGAGATACCACTTAAGAGTCTGTCATTTTTTTCTTTTTCTTTTTTTTTTTTTTACTTTTTTATTATATTTTAAGTTCTAGGTACTTGTGCACAAAGTGCGGGTTTGTTACATATGTGTACATGTGCCATGTTGGTGTGCTGTACCCATTCAGTGGTCATTTACATTAGGTATATCTCCTAATGCTATCCCTCCTCCCTCCACCCCACTCCCCATGCAGCTGATAAAAGTGACAAGCTCATTCACAGCCTAATGTGGGCTGATGGCTAAAACAAATGAAGGGGGGAAAGCAAGGGTGGAGCTGGGGTCAGACGGCGGCGTGTGCTCCCATTTGTGTACAAACAAGCGTCCTTAAGACGGGAAGCGTCAGGGAATGTCTATACCACTGCTTGGAGCTACCCATCTTTGGAAGGAGACACCAGGAACTGGAAACAGTGGCTGCTTCCAGGAGGGTCCCTGGAGGCTGGGGCCGGGGAGGGAGTGAGACTCTTTTTATTATACATTCTTTTGCATCTTGACAGAATGCAACTGGGGTAAATGCATGTTGTAACTCTCCCCGGCCATGGGGGCAGATGGAGGCCCCGGAGGCAAGAGGAAGCCCAGGTTTTGGGATCCGAGACCTGTGTGTAACCCATGAGCATGAATGATCGCCCAGAAATGAACCAGTGCGGGCCGCCTCTCAGGCATCTCAGCCCATGGACAAGTCACACTGCTGGGGTCAGAGAGGCCAGGGCTTCTCACTAAGTCAGACGCGACCCAGAAAGACCAAAATGTCCTTGATCAAGAAGCTGAAAATAGTTGCTATGACTCATCACACATGATGGACATGTCCTGCGGCCCCAGCAGGGCCTCTGGGATGTGGCCCCCGTTCAGGAGGCTGAGGAGCGACAGGGGACAGAGTCAGAGGACAGGCTGTCCTGCGCCTTCACCTCGGGGCTGCCCCGGGCGGGGCCGTCCTCCAGGCGGGAGCTCCCGCTCGGGTGCTGTCGTAGAAGAGGCGCCTCCGTCCTCCGCAGGGCAGGCAGCTGCCCATGGCCTCTCAGTTTCCTGCATCTTCTGGAGACAGAGGCTGAGCTGCTGTGTGCCCCGTTCAGTCCACATGTGAGACAAGCTCTGGCGCTGAGGCTCAGCCTTTTGAGAACAGGAGGCCTGGCTCTTTGGAAGTGGTGGCGGCGAGGAGCATAGACTGGCAGGTGAATGCTGGCTTCCTTACAGACCATAACAGGGCCACAAGAAAAGGCCAATGTCCAGGCCAGGCCTTGTGCAGAAGCAGGGTTCACAAGGAGAGGGTGGGGCCTTCCTGCCTGCCTCAGCTCCTCTCCCATCTGAGGGCCCCTGGGGGCTGTGTCCCCACAGGCCTTTCCTTCAATCTCCAATGGGTCCTGTTCCACCCGGAACTCTGCTTGCCCCATCTCAGAGCACACCAATTCAATCCCCCCTCACTGGGCCGGGCCTCGCTTCTCTGGCCAGGGTGTGGAAGAGACGAACGAAGTCTCTTCCAAGGATGACCCACACATTTGCCTGCCCTCGAACTCAACATCCTCTGCAGGCTTGAGCATGAAAGGCCATGGCCATCCTCACTCCCTGGGACTAGCCCCCCATCCCTGTCTGCTCCTCTGGCAAGAGAAGCAGCTTCCCCAGGCGCCCGCCAATAGGATGTCAGGTGGGACTGGACCAGCTGACATCAGGAGTGACTAGCTGACATTCCACTGCCCACCTTCCACTCCCGCCACATTAAGTACCAGGGCACACAGTAGGTGTTCAGTTTGAGCTACTGTTAATAAACTACTGGCTGACATCAGCTGAGCACTTACTGAGGCCAGAACCATGGTGTGACCTTCTGCGTGTGCCACAGTGAGCTGACCTCTGAGCTTTGAGCCAAGCCCAAGTCCCGCAAAGTACCCAGGAGGAAGGACTCCGCCCCACTGGCTGGGTGACCCTGGACCAGGCCTCCATCTCTGCACCACAGTCCCCCATGTGGAAAACAATGTGTCAGGAAGATGATTGTCCTAAGATGCACAGTCATAAAAAGGCATTCTTTAGCTGCCGCTGCGGTACTGACCTGCCCCACACCTGAGCGTTTGCTAGGGAAAGGCTCTCCACCCTGAATCCACGAGAATTTGGGTGCTTGCTGTCTCTGATTGCCAAGCTCCTCACCCAAAACGGCAACAACCTCTGTCTGCCTGAAATATGTACAAACACACTGCGGTCCCAAGGTGAAGCTGGGTCAGCTTAACTTGCTTCTCAAGGGGGTCCGAGGGTGGTGATGACATCAGGGCAGGGATTGTGATCTTAGGGCCACTGTAGGAAGAGGCATCCCCAGCTTCTGGGGAGGGAGAGGGAGGAGGGGACTACTACAGAATGGTGAAAACCCAGAGGGAAAGCCTTGGGGCTGTGGGAGCCCTGAGGGGTTCATCCATCTTGGATGGGGCAGGGGGTGGTCTAGAGTGTTTTCTGGAGTGAGCAGTACTTAGACTGGCTCTTGAAGGATGAGTGGGAGTTTGCCAGAAAAGAAGTAGGAGTATAGCTGTAGGTGGAGGGCAGGACACTTACAAAGGTGGAAAAATAAAGGACAGCATGGGGACTCCCGGGACGTAAAGTGAACTCTCTGGCCACGTATGTCTGTCCCTGCTCTCCGGACAACTTCAGAAAACTGGCATATGGGCTGGGAGTGGGGGTGGTGGAGGGAGGTGAGGCTGGAGGCGGCAGGAGCACTGTCTTTCTTCTCTTGCCAGGGTTGGCCACCTGCCCCCAGCTGCAGACCAGCCCCATACTAGGCCTGAGGCCCAAAGGTCACCTTGCTCAAGAATCTGTCTGCCATAATGAAGGAGCCGCCACTCCCTCCCCTGACACCGTCTCCTTCTGCTGCCTCACTTCCAGGCTCTGCCCCCATCTCGCCAGATTCCTGCGGCAACCCTGCACTGGTTCCCAGCTTCAACCAAACCCCACCCTCCACATGGCCCTGGACGACCTTCCTCGTGGCGTCCTTCACTTGTGAAGAGCCCCTCGAGGAGGCGAGAGCACCTTCAGGATGTGATGGACGCACTCACAGGCAGGAGGGGTGGCAGATGGGACCAGACCGTGATGCTCCAGGAGACAGGGACAGTTCAAGTCAAGGGCACCTAGGACCTCCGTGATGCCGGATCCCAGGCTGTGGCTGCACCTGACCCCACAGCAGCATCAGCCAAGCTTGATCCCGCACTGCTCATGAGGCTGCTTCTCCACTTGATTGCTGAACGCAGGGATCACTCCTGGTTTCACTCCTTGTTCTCCTTTACTTCCTCCATCCACACGCATCCAAATGTTGTCTGCAGCAGGAATGAGGCCCAGCCCCTTCTTGTCCCTCATCCCTGGGGCAATCTTCTAACAGTGGAGGGAGGCTTCGCCTAACTGACTCCATTTTGCCTCTGCCCTCATAGTAAAACCTTTCAGGTAAAACTTATGAAACCCATGGCCCTTGGGCCCCATGCGGCCTAGGAAGCTTTGAACGCAGCCCAACACAAATTCATACACTTTCTTAAAACATTATTAGATTTTTTTTGTGATCTTTTTAAAGACCATCAGCTATCATTTGTGTTCGTGTATTTTATGTGTGGCCCAAGACAATTCTTCTTCCAATGTGGCTCAGGGAAGCCAAAAGATTGTGGACACCCCTGTTTTAGGTTAAAAGCTTCTGCTGGCAGGGCGTGGTGGCTCCCGCCTGTAATCCCAGCACTTGGGGAGGCCGAGGCAGGCAGATCACGAGGTCAAGAGATTGAGACCATCCTGGCTAACATGGTGAAACCCCATTTCTACTAAAAAAAAATACAAAAAAATTAGCCAGGTGTGGTGGCAGGTGCCTGTAGTCCCAGCTACTCAGGAGGCTGAGGCAGGAGAACGGTGTGAACCCAGGAGGCAGAGCTTGCAGTGAGTGGAGATCCTGCCACTGCACTCCAGCCTGGGCGACAGAGCGAGACTCCGCCTCAAAAAAAAAAAATAAATAAATAAAAAAGCTTCTGCTTAGCTTTGCTTAGCTTTGCATGTGGCTAGCTAATTACTTGCAGTTCAACTTTAAGAATGATAACAGCCCCTTTCTCAAAACTAACTCCTGAGGAGATAAGGACTTGTACACATGAGGAACAGTATTTCATTAAAGATTTATAGGAACACTGTGGCCTGACCTACTTCATCTGAACCGAAGTCAACAGACCAAGAACAAAGATGTTTCACAAGCTCCTCAGACCCTTGCTCACACCCACATGGCTGTGGTCGTCGGTCGCTTCTTGACCTCAGCCCTCTCCTCTTCCCTCTTCCCTTGACATTAAAGGGAGCCTGAAGCTGCTACTAACTTAAGGAGGTTCTTTAGGACACTAGTCCACCATCTTCTCGGTTTGCTGGCTCTCCGAATGAAGTTGCTTTCCTTACCCCAACACCTTGCCTCTCAACTTACTAGACTTACTGGCTGTTGAGCGATGACTGGTGTGAGCTTGGATTCAGCTAGACTCTCATCCTGGCCTTAGATGCCTCCCCACTGCGGACTCCCACACCTGACCTCTCTCTGAGGATCCAAACTCAAATTTCGTTTTCTTTTCTGTTTATTTATTTATTTGAGATGAAGTTTTGCTCTGCCACCCAGGCTGGAGTGCAGTGGTGCGATCTTGGCTCACTGCAACCTCTGCCTCCCGGGTTCAACCAATCCTCCCACCTCAGCCTCCCAAGTAGCTGGGATTATAGGCACGCACCATCACGCCCAGCTAATTTTTGTATATTTTGTAGAGACAGAGTTTTGCCCACGCTGGTCTCAAACTCCTGAGCTCGAGCTACCCTCCCACCTTGGCCTCCCAAAGTGCTGGGATGACAGGTGTGAGCTGCAGCACCTGGCTCACACTCAGATTTCTAACTGCCTACGTGACACTGCACGTGCACTGCTAATCAGCACCTCTGATTTCTGGTGACCAGAACGGAACTTTGGATTCCCTCCCCAAAGCTGGCTTCTCCCACAGTCCCCCTTCCTTTAGAAAACAGCCCTCCTGTTTACCCAGTGGCTTGGATCAAAATCAAGGGGTTACCTTTGATTTCTCCCTCTCTTGAACGCCCCACGCTCACCTTTGTCCAAGGAGCGCTACCTGTAAGGCCCTCACCCTCATGCCAGGCTCCAGCTTGACATTCAGGTCTCAGCTAAAGTGTCCCGAGGGGCCTCCCCCGACCTGTCCGTGGCCCTGTTGAATCCTCTGCATGGGGTCCATCGCTGCTGGAAGCTCTGGTTTCTTTAGTTAGTGTCCGTGTCTCCCTCCCAGTGGAATGATCTGGGGCCTTCCTGGGGTCCTGCCACGTTTCCGCCTCCAGGAGAAGATCCGGCACTGAGCTGCTCCAGGTGGGTTTGCTGGGGAGCAGGTGGAGGGGCCAGGAGTGCTCAGGACTGGGAAGGGGACACTGCTTTGGAGGAGCAGGGAAAAGAGCTCAGGGAGAGAGAATGAGGGTGGGTGGTGGAGGGGACTGGTGGGAGAGGCCACATGCCAGACCCCTGGGCTGATGCTGCTGCAGCCTTCGAAGCACCCTCTTGGAATGCTGTCTTCGACTCCAGCCTTTGCTTTCACCGTGGCCACAAGCCTCCTGGGCTACCACGTACTCACATTCTGATTGAAGCCCCTCTCTTCACCATCTCTGAAAGCAGCACTGCCGATGACCTCTCTGCACGTGTGGACTGGCTAAAGTCCTTCGCCCCGCCTCCTCATGCCACATCGTAATCATCTGTGTCTGGGTCTCACTCGCCCTTGGGGGCGCATCCTCCCTGAGGTCCTGAGAGCCCAGCTTCCCCACCCCTGTCAACATGAAACCATTGACCAGCTCCTCCCGGGGGCTCCAGACTCTGCAGTTGGAAGAGGCAGAAGTGCCCTCTGCTGGCCACTGGCTGGCTCCCTGCACCCCAGAGCAACAATCAGGACTTGAGAGATGAGAAGCCAAGCTCAGCCCTTGCCCCTAACTCTTCTCGTCCTCCCCAATCCCACCCATCGCCCACCCTGTGTTCCCCCAAATGCACGTCTCCCCTCCTGGAACCCACCTCTTCAAATCTTCAAATCTCTTCTTCCACTGGTTCATCCACACCCAATATACCCCATCCACACCCCCATCATCTTTAAGACTCAAGTTAGTGTCACTTCCTCCAAGAAGCCTTCCCTGACTTCATCCAGAGGAACTGGCCTCACCTGCCTTGTGCGCTTGCCATCCTTATGAGGACACCCCTCACTGCTTCTGCCACACTGTGCAGTCCTCATCTGTCCATCTGCCTCTCCTTGCAGGCGACTGTACTCCCTGGGGCTTGGGACAATGGCCCTGATGTCCTCAGCACCCAACGCAGAGCTGTGCAGGGCAGAGGCTCACACGGAAAATGTTCGCTGAATGAAGTCAACTAACTTCAGAGGTTCTGAGCAGGACTGTTCTGAGGTGGGTGCCCTGGAGCAAAATCCAATATACATATTGGGGAATAAAAACAGTATACATAAATATGTGCTCATTAAAAAACATTTCAAACAACAGATATGTTTACAAACTAAAAAATGAAACCCTTTTCAATTGTTTCCCTGCCTACAACCTTTCATAAATCACTGCTGTTCTCAACGTGGAGTGTGTTCATCCCAAGCCTTCCCAAGCATTCCCTTTGACTTTATTTTAACGTTCTTCTTTTTTGTTTTTAACATAAATGGGGTAACACAGTACATATAATTGTATCTCTTTTTTTTTGCATGAAAAGATCCATCTTGAGGTCCTTCTAAGTCGGCAACTGTAGGTTTATGTCATTCTTTTTAGTGGCTGCAAAGCATACAGTACCCCAGTTCCTCCACAGTGTCTAAACCCGAGGCTTGTCAATTATACCTTGGTAAAACTGGGGACAAATGCTAGGTGTTTGGTTTTTTGATTTGGTGGCTTTTTATTTTATTTTATTTTTTTTGCAGTTACAAACATTTCTGCAACCATCTTTCTGCCCGACTCTTTGTGTCCATGTGCACATATTTCTCTAGAACTGACTCTTAGAAGTGGAAATGTTGAGACTGACAGCATATCTATTTCACATTCTAATGATACTAGCAAACTCCCTTCAAAAAATGGATCCCAATTGACACTCACATCAACAATGCATACATGTCTCTTTCTTTCCACATTCTTGACAGCACTGGGTGTTATTAGACTTTAAAAGTTTTTTGATACATCTAATCATCTCAACCTTCAAATCCAGCTTAACTCTGATTAGAGTGGGTACTTCTAGAAGCCCTTAGAGAACAGAGCTTTGGAAAGGGTGCACGGTAGAGAGATGAAGCTCCAGCCTCCCAGAACAGCAGCTGGTAGCTCCACTTCCTTTTCCTTTTCCAGGGAAGGAAAGTCCCTCCCAAAACCCTTGGTCCTGGAGTCACAGCCCAAGCCCCTCAGCAGTTCCCTCAGAAGCAGAGGGTCTCCCGGGTCAACCAGAATCCCCACCGAGGTGGATTTGCTTCTGGCAACATCTCCAGTTTGAATGTGATCCCAGGCAATACTTAAGGAAGCAGCGCCCTCCTGTTCTCTGAAAAATGCTGCCTGCAAGGGAGGACATGCACTTGGGAGAACTGGAGAATTACAAACTCAGTTATGCACAGTGAGACCAGGAGAGTATGAAACAAAGTGTATGCCCTGCAAGAACCACAGGTTTTGGAGGTGTTAAGAGTGGCCTGCTGGGCCCACAGAGGGGGCTGCTGGAGCATCGGGGGTGCTCACCTCTTATTCCACTTCCTCCCCCCCAACCCTAGACTAGAAGGAATCTATTTGGAGAATGACACTTGGAAAGAGCTTGCCATTTGTGTTGCCTAAAAAGATCTAGAGAAAGGGACCACAGGGCATTTCCAACATTCAAACAGCGTCCATTCATCCCAGATTCTGAGGTCCTTCTGGTCAGCACAAGGGGGGTGTGCGGGCAGATGGTCCATAGACACCTGGGATTGTGTTTGCAGACTTTAATCTCCTAAGAGCCCAGGGATGGCCTCCAGGTCTTGCTGGCTTGCCTGCCTTCCTGTTTTTATCCCAATAGGCCTTATACAAAGACTTTAAAATGACTCATGGAAAAAGCCAAGCTAGGGAAGAGGGCTGGAGTCAGCCACCAAGTAGAAGACAGTGGGAGGCCCACAGGGACGCTCATCAGTGACCCAGGAACCTGAGTGGTCTCAAAAATGCAACCGCAGGAAGGTCAGCACAAGGAAAGTGGGTGCTGGGGGACACAGAATGAACGCTTACTGGAGAACACCCTGGGAAAGAGAAAAACACTGGTGCTAAAATACATCCCCGAAATGGGCATGGTATTTAATTTCCAACCTGCTTCCATTTCTATGCACTCAGACATTCTTTCCTCTGATGACGAAGGCGGAGTAGGTTTTATTATTCATATTTACAGATGCCCAGAGAAGGGGTGTCCTCCCAGGTAGCACCCCTGACCCAGAAGCAAGGGTCCTTCTCTCAGTTTCTTAGGAACTTGTGGGCCTTATTTGCCTGGCCAACTATTTTGCATTCTTCAGGGCTCAAATCAGCCTCCAGAGCTGTCCCCAAGGCCCCTACTATCAGCCCTTCTGCTTGTGTCCAACTGACTCTCCGTGCCATGTCCTGTCATTGTGTGCTGTGACTCTGTCATCTTCTGGCTACACAGTAGGTAAACTCCTCTCCCACCTCCTCCACCTCCCTTGGCCTGGCCTCTCCCACCCAGTGTGGCTGAGCAGAAGTTTGTGGAATAGCTGGATGGGAGTGTCAGTAGACGCTAAGGGACAACTGGACAATGTCACTGCAACCCTGAACCCAAAGTAAGCCAGGGTGCCTCAAATGTGCACCACCTGCCTGGCAAAACCACCATGGGGTTCTGAGGATCCCAGTTCTACTCAGGAAAAGGAGAAAGACAATCCTGGGATCCAGGAGGAAGGTGGAGGTGGAGAAGGAAAAGGAACCGGGGTCTGGAATGCCTCAGACGTGCTGCCACAGGGAGGGAAGGGGCAGGGCAGGGCAAGGCAGGGGCTACCGGCCTAGGCGCCTTCCAGAACGGATAGAAGGGCTCCTTACATCGGAAGCACGGAGGCCCCGAGCAATTCCAAGGGCTCCCTCTTGTGGCCATTTGAGGCCAAAGCGGAGTGTTCAGAGGTGAATCTTGTATTTTCCTCTTAGCCAAGGGTGCAGAAAATGGGTTCAGAAGAGAGAGGAGGAGCACTGGTCTTGGAGTCAGGACTTGTGTCCTGACCATGCCACTAATTCACCAGCTTGCTTTGGGCAAACCACTCCACCTCTCAGCCTCGGTTTCCTCATCTGGTTAATGAAGTGGTCTGCCTGGCACCATGGTTCACGCCTGTAGTCCCAAAGATTTTGAGGCCAAGGCAGAAGGATCACTTGAGGCCAGGAGGTTGAGATCAGCCTGGGCAACATATCAAGATCCTGTCTCTACATAAAAAAAAAAAAAAAAAAAAAAAATACATGTTTACGTAATCCCAGCACTTTGGGAGGCCAAGGTGGGTGGATCATGAGGTCAGGCGTTTGAGACCAGCCTGGCCATTATGGTGAAACCCCATCTCTACTAAAAAATACAACAACAACAACAAAAATTAGCTGGGTATGGCAGCACATGCCTGTAGTGCTACTTAGGAGGCTGAGGCATAAGAATCACTTGAACCCAGGAGGCAGAGGTTGCAGTGAGCCAAGATCACGCCACTGCACTCCAGCCTGGGCAACAGAGTGAGACTCCATCTCCAAAAAGAAAAATTTAGAATTAGCCAGCATGGTGGGGCGCACCTGTAATCCCAGCTACTCAGGAGACTGAGGTGGGAGAATTGCCTGAGCCCATGAGTTCGACGTTACAGTGAGCCATGATCATGCTACAGCACTCCAACCTGGGTGACAGAGCAAAGCACTGTCTAAAAACAACAAACTAACAGGGTTGGAATGAGATGAATGACTCCCACAAATGGGAGTGCTGGGATAAACATTCTGCACGTGTTACTTTAGCCTCTCCCAATGACACGGCAGGACTTTGGCTTTGGGATGACAATGACATTGATGGGTTGTTCCTGTGCTTAGCTCCATAGCACAGGCCAGCTCTGGGCTGAGCACTCCACATGTGATGGCAGGCAGGTGCCACACACAGAGGAAGAGGCTGGGGGTCAGAGAGGTTACATGACTTACCCTTGGTCACCCAGCTGGTGAGTGGCAGAATGGGACCTGAAGCTAGGTTTATGGTTCCAGAGCTCCCCACTCTCCTCACCCATGGTGTTTCTCATGGTTTCTAAGGTCCTTTTCATCTCCAGCTATCTGTGATTCAAGGTGTCTGATGAAGAAAAGAGATTCACAGGAGAGAGTATCGTCTTGGCAGGTAGATAAGATAGAAACCAAAGAGACAGTTGACAGGACAGTCAGGTCTAGAGCAACCTCACAGACAAAAAGCACGGTCTTTACAGGAGAAGAAATTGTGACCACCACTCAATTAGCCATCAAAACTGTTTTCTGGGCCACTAAAGAGCATGAGAGAGGGCACCATTGTCTGAAAACACATTGAACTAAATAACAGACTTGTTAAATAAACTTTGCAACTGCCCACACTAAGCTTGCTGCCTCTGAGCAGCCTGGAAGTTCTTGAACATCCATCCATTTATCCATCTGTCCAACCATCCATCCATCCATCCATCCACACATCCATCTATCTGCCCACCCATCTCCCCATGCCTCCATCCACCCATCCATTCAATTGCCACTTATCTACTTATCCATCCAATCTGTCCATCCAGTCATCCACTTCCCCATCCAGCCGTCCACCCACCCATCTCCCCATCTCCCCATCCATCCATCCATCCATCCATCCATCCATCCATCCATCCATCTATTTACCCATCCATCTAACCCTAAAGCCAAAGTAAGCAAGGGCGCCTCCTTGCTTACTTTGTGCACCCTCATCTACCCATCCATTCATCCATCTGTCTGTCCATCAAACATTGCTGAGCCCTGAGCTACTGGTGCCTTACTCTCAAGAGCTGCTAATTAGATATTATGTGTCTCAGACATGTAGGCCAAAAAAGCACAGAAATGTGTTGCATTAATTACCTATTGCAACAGATTGCTTAGCAGCTTGAAACAACAAGCGTGGATTACCTCACACAGTATCTGTGGGTCAGGAGTCTGGGAGTGGCTGAGCTAGGCTCAAGGTCCCTCATGAGGCTGAACTTAAGATGTTGACTGGGAATGGAGGATGTGCTTCCAGAATAGCTCGCTTACATGGCTACTGACAAGAGACCTCAATCCTCTACTGGCTTTTGGTTCAAGTCCTCTCAGCTCCTCGTTACATGGGCCTCTCCTCAGGGCTGCTTGAGCATCCCCACAACATGGCAGCTGGCTTCCCCTAGAGCTGATCCAAGAGAGAGCAAGGAGGAAGCTGCTGAGCCTCTTATGACCCCATCTCTAAAGTCACAGGTGGTCACTTCATATCAATCTGTCCACTAGGAGAGTCACTAAATCCAGACCACACTAAGGGGAGGAGTATTAGGCTCCACTTGTTAAAGGGATGAGTATCACAGAGCTTTGGACATACTTTAAAACCACCGCATGTGTGGAAGGTGCTGAGATAGAGTGTGAAGGATACTGAGAGGCAAGAGGGAGAACGTGGCCAGTTCTACCTAGTATAATAGAGGGAGTCAGAGAAGTAAAGCTCTAACGAAGCAATAATGAAAGAGCTAAGTTCTATCCTAGACCTGTAATGTGACCTTAAACAACCCACCATCCCTTTCTGGGTCTCTGTGTTGTGGAAATAAATTGGGACCATCCGAAGGAGATCAAACAGAGACCATTCATTGCGTGCTTGGTATGGCAAGGGAATTGGCCACTGTCACTTGCATTTGACAGAGACTCCGAGGCAGGCAGGGTGACGGGAAGCATCATAGTGGAAAGGGAGAGGCCTCAGGTGTGCCCTGATTAGAGGTTGTTGGCATGGCGAAGCGGGAGGTGGCTAGCTGGAAGCCAGACATCCTGTGATTTCATTAAGAGCATATTTGGCTTTCTCTCATTGGTGTTGAGTTGGAAGCAGTAGTCAACAATAGGGAAGCTGACCAGGATTGACCGAGCCCTGACCATTCTGGGCACATTGCCACAGAGGTTTGGTTTGGCTTCCTGTGCTGCTTGCTGCAGAGATTGTGGGCCAGGGTTCTCTTTTCCTACACAGGCAGGCCATTGTCTGTTTGTCCATTTGGGGTGCTCCTCTGAAAATCAAAGGTTGGTTGGCTGAGCTCTGAGGTCCTGCGCAGCCCTCACATTCCGAGGATCTGGCTTCTTCACCTGGAAATGAGGTGTCCAGAGATGGAGATGTACTGGATGGAAAAAGGACTGGCCTGTCTGACGGGCTGCCATGCCAGAGGTGAGGCCTTGTGGACAAACTAGAGGTGAAAGACAGGGAGATGCCTCGAATGGACCCTCCTTCCTGTGGGCACTCCCAGGAGTTTCCGATTCTCAGCAACCCACAGCATCCCAGCATCTTTGACTCTGGACCTTGAAGGTTACAGGTCACCTCAGGCGACCTCCCCAGTGCACACATCAACGCTTAAATCTGCATTACTGTCTTCTCCCCAGCTGGCAGTCTTATTCTTGCTTGATTACCTCTGGAGACAACAAGCTTACTCTCAGTGGAGGCGGGGTGTGACCCATCTGGTCTGGCACATGAGGTGGCTTCCAAGAAGGCTGGTACAGGTGCAGCACGCTCAGCCCCTGAACACCCATCCCACGACATCCTCCCCAGGCTGACCGTGCCCTTCCCTCTTCCCCCGTGCAACAGTGACTGAGGATTTGCCTCAGGAAGGCCCCTGGCAAAAAGAGAGGGGAATGTTAGACGGGAACCCAGCTTTTTTCCAATGCCACCTCCATAGGGAAGCCTTTTTATCAGATTAGCAATGGTCAAGAGGAAACAGGACACAGGACTGGTAAATTTTGACTTGGAAACGGAGATGAGGAAAAACCTGTAAGTGCTCTTCAACTGTGATGTCATCGTTATGACAGCACAGACCTCCTAGTGTCCCCATCTCATCTGACGGTCACCATCACCCTGAAGGGCATGGCAGGGCCCCTCCTCCCAGGTGTCCCCTCTTAGGGTGTGACTCCACCACCTGCCTGCTAGCCCAAGCCTGCAAGTCTCCCTGAACTTTTCTTCTCCTTTGTGCCCCCATATCTGACCCTATAAAGTCTGTTTCCTAATGGGCACAGGAACCCATCCTTCTTGTCCCTCCCCTGCCACTGTCGTGCAATAGTCATGCCCAGAGGCTGAGGCCCAGCAATCTGGGCTAAAATCCTGGCACTGACACGAACAAGTTGTGAGGCCTCTGGTGCCCGATCCCACCTTGTTAAGCTCATCTCTCATTCTCACAGCGTCCCTTCCCCACCATCCAGCAGGATGAAGCCCCGCCCACCCGCCCTTCCTCTGTTCCAGCCTCTGCCCCATCAGCCTATCCCTCAGATTCTGTCAAACCCAGCAGCCCACACAGAGGTCGGTGAGCAGAGGACTCTTTAGCCTAGCTCTTCTTGAAGGAGATAGAGGGGTGGGGGCTTGGTGAATAAATACACCAAACAGGCTGATGATCCAGGTCCATTCTGCATGGAATTAAAGTCACATGCAGATGGAGGTAGTAGCCCTGTAGGTAGGCTGCTGGGGTTTGTATCTGGCTCTGCCATGTACTAGCTGTGACCTTCAACAAGTCACTTCGTCATTCTGTGCCTTAGCTTCCTCATCTTAAGATGGGCTGCTAATGGTATCTACTCACATGTTGTATGACGGGTGGCCCTTCCTAGTGTGGGTGGGCATCATCCATTCTGTTCAGGGCCTGCACAGAACAGAAAGATGGAGGGAGAGTGAGTTTGCTGTCTGCCTGTGACTGCTTGAGCTGGGACATTGATCTTCTACCCTCAATGCTTCTGGCTCTCAGACCTTCAGATCTGAACTGGAATCTCCACAGTGGGCTTTACTGGGTCTCCAGCTTGCAGATGGTGCACTGTGGGACTTCTCCAGGTTCACAGTCATGTGAGCCAATTCCTTCTAATAAATCTCCTCATGTATGTGTGTGCACTGTTGGCTCTGTTTCTCTAGAGAACTCTGATTAACACACCACATGCTTAGAATAGTGGTTGGCACATAGTAGGTACTCAATATTACTATCTTACCTGGTTCCATAAGTACCCTCCCACTGAAAAGGTGTTCCTTTGTGTCTCACCTTGGAAGTGACAGGGCCACCAAAAGCAGACCTTGCATGTTTCTCCAGGGGGCCTCTCTGGTCTCATCTGGTGTCTATGAGCTCAGTTGCACCAGGGACTCCAAGGCCAGGCCTGTGGGATGCTGAGAGAACTGGCCTCTTAGTGCTGAGTATGCCAGGATCCCTCTGATGGCTGCCATCTGCAGCCTCCTCTAGGCCCCTGCTGGCCAGGAGGTGTGGGAAGCTCTGGGTGCATACCAGTTTTGGGGATGAGGCTGGGATCAAGGAAAAAAGTAGGTCTGCTTGTCTGGTAGGGTCTGCCTCCCAACTCTACATGACTCAGTTTAATTCAGTTATTTCCCAAAGCACTTCTGAGCCCCTACTCCGAGCCAGTTGGACTGCCAGAGCCCCAGAAATAAGCCAGGCCCAGTCCCTATTTTTAAGATATTCTGCAGGGCCTGGATCTTTCTGCAGATGGGCTTCAGGGGTTTAAGAGGGGGCCTGCTGCCCCAGCCCACCCAAGTCACAACCACAGCTGATCCCTCCAACTCATCTCACATTTTGGTCTTCAGCGAGACACTTGCTTAAAAGAAAATTTTGCTTCCTTTTTTCTTTTTCTTTTTTTTTTTTTTTTTTTTTTTTTTGAACAGCCTTGGAAATAGGGCTCATATTAAACGTGACCTTGACATACGAGTTTGATTCTGACAGTGAATGAGGGAGTGAAAGGAAAGAAGGCATTCCAGGTAGAGGAAAGAGCTTAAGCAAAGGTGCGGCTGTGTGCTTCTCAGAGGAGAAAGAGGGGCATTTATTGAAGATTTGCCCAGAGCTGAGTGTGAGTGAGCACCCGGATATTCAGCTCTCATGAGAGTCCTGCAAAGAGGATGCTATTATCCTCATTGACAGATGAGGCTCAGAGGCAAAGTAAAGGTCAGGGCATAGACTTGGGAATTACACCCAGCTGGGAGATTTCCAGCACACACGCACTTTCTACTGCCACAGGCTACTTGAGGGGAGGCAGACTTCCAAGCAGGTTTCATGCTGGGTGTGGCCAAGACAGACACCAGTTGCTGGGCTTGAGTTAGCATGCTCCCCGGTGTTGGAGCAGGCTCACTGGGCAGAGTTGGGCTAACAGGGAGGGCTTGGGGCTGTCATCATTCATGGCTACACGGACACGGCTCAACCATTTATAATTAGAGTTATAACTTAAACAATCAACAAAAAAGACTTGATAAGTACCTTCACCTCCCAGCATACACACATCACATCTATTATTGCCACAAAGAATTGGTGACCAAAGGAAGCGGGTTCAGAAGCCCGGCCCTGTGTTAAGGTCCCGTGGGGTCTGATCAACGTGGAAATACCCCGGGAACAGATAGATCTATTCTGTGTCCTCCCAAGGCCTCTGGAATTCCTAGGATATTCATCTTATAAAGTGGTTGGTGGGAAATAAGCCATGAAAACAACAGAAACTTGACAGGTAGGTAAGTAGATAGATACGGGGACTGGATGGATGGATGGATGGATGGATGGATGGATGGATGGTGGATGAATAGATTATACATACATATTCTCTATATATTCTCTCTATATACATATTCTCTCTATATACATATTCTATATATATTCTCTATATATAGTCTAATAAACCTCCTTGTGTGTGTGTGAACTGTTGGTTCTGTTTCTCTGGAGAACCCTGATTAATACACCACATGCTTAGAATAATGGCTGGCACATAGTAGGTACTCAATGAGTATTAGCAAATATTACTATCTTATTTATAAGATATATATATATATGTATATATATATATATATAGAGAGAGAGAGAGAGAGAGAGAACATAGACAGGAAGGGAGGGGGCCAGACTTGGAGTTGCAAGGATACTGTCCCACAGTCTTGCCTAGCTGGACAGGACCAGGGTCAGCTAGGAGCAGAGAATGGACCAAGATGAGGCAGAGCTGCTGCTGTCAGAGCCAAGGGCCCAGAGGCTGCTCTGTGCAGAGGCTTCATCACCCTCCAAATAAAGGGTTCGAATGTACAACTAACTTCCCCAGGCAGAGATCTTACTTTGATCAAAGCTGTAAGCCCAGAAAGTGCTGGCACATAGTAGGTGCTCAAGGCGTAATTTTGAGTGAATGTGTGGAAAAGTTTGCCCACATCCTAACTGGGTTTTGTAGGCAAACTGTCCTCCCAGCTGCCCCAGGCCTGGAAGAAGCCGTAAGTGTGCCCCAACTTGAAGGGCAGGTGGTATCAGGAGCACTGGCTTGTGGGGCCTGAGGACCCAGGTGCAAGGCCTGACTTTGCTATTAACTGAGAGTTCAGTTCACTGTATACAACAGCCCTCTGAGGTGGACACCACTATCCCCATTTTACAGACAAGGAAACTGGGACCTCAAGAGATCAAGCCACTTGCCCAAGGTCACAGAATGTGGCAGTCTTAAAACATGGCCCCTCCAAAAACATTTTTAAAAGAAACAAAGAAAAAGAATTAAAAAAAAGAAAACATGGCCCCAAAGTTCTTTGACCCTCTTCCCATTGAGAGGTGGGGTCTACATCCCTTCCTCTTGAATCTGGGCTCTGTGACTGCTTGACTAAGAGAATACTATGGAAGTGATGTGGTGCTGGTTTTGGTTTCTAGGCCCCAGTTATAAGAAACTAGCAGGCTCCACTTCCTGTGTCTTGAGATGTTTACATTTGGAACCCAGCCGCCATGCTGTGAGGAAGCCAGGACGCCACAGGGAGAGGCTGCTGGAGCTGTGCCTGCAACAGTCCAGCTCAGGCCACAGCCAACAGCCAGCATCAAGGCCCAAACATGAGTGAGGAGGACTTTGAGACGGCTCTGGTCCCGGCTGTCAAGTCACGCCCATTCTTTGAGTCTTTCCAGCCCCAGACATTGCAGATGGAGATAAGTGGCTCCCACTGACCTTTCTGAATTCCTGACCCGTGAGTGCCACTGAGTTCAGGGAGGTTGCTACAGCAATAGTGAGAGCAGTGGGGCCATGGCTGTAAAGCAGGTCTTGCTGACCCCAGAACCCATCTCTTCTCCACTGCCTCAGTTTACCTGGAACATCTGCACCTCAGATGCACTGCCCGAGGTGATGGGGCCCTTGAGGGGTGATTCAGCCAAGCCTAGGAGGTTCCTAAATAACATTCCCAGCTGCTCCGTGGGCTGGCGCATCTGTGTAGGGCTGGCCCCTAGGAAGAGACAGATGGGAAGTGTCAAGGAGCTCCCTGAGCTCAGATGGGGGTAGATTCTGATCTCAGATCTGCCAACTTCTAGCTGCATGAACTTGACCGGGTCTCTCTGGGCCTCAGCTTCCTCCTCTGTACAGTGGGGTTACCAAGAAGGACCCGATAGCCTGTTGGAGGACTCTGTGTGTGAGACTGAGGCCCTGTGTGCCTCCGTGAAATGAATGTTATCAAAGCTCTTACTGGGGCTTGAAAGTCTCGGAGCATCAGCTCAGGATGGGCCAACGTTCAATGGGAGGGTCACAGGCCCCAGGGCAGGGCTACGCGGGAAGGGGAGATTCAGGCGAGGTCAGAGGTCCTGAGCAGAATGCTCTCCTGCACTGTGCCAGCGAGCTCTGTGCGGGAGTCAGAAGCCGGGATCCCAGCGTGGAGCTTTTAGACTTTTTTGGGGAGATCATGCTCCATATATTCCTTTCAAATGAGATCACCATGTGACAGGATTGAGAAAAAGAAAGACAGTGACTCTCCAGCTCCTACTTTGTGTCTCTCTGGTCACTGTTAATTAATATTGAAATTAACATAGATTTTAATTATTTTAAAATTAATTGTCTTAATATTCCAGTAAACTTTAATATTGTTAACAAAATTTAATTAATATTGAAAATACATTCTGTAACTATCTCATGAGCTGTAACAGTGAAATGTAACAGTGAATTTGTGCATTAAAAGTGTTAATTCTGTTCCATGTCAACACTGAAAATATCATCATTTCTGCATCCCTGGTTTAGCATGTCTTTAAAATTTTCTTATTGATATATAATAGTTGTACATATTTTGGAAGAACGTGTGTTATTTGGCTACATGTATATGATGTGTAATGATCAGACTGGGTACTTGGGATATGCATCACCTCAAACATTTTTTTTTTAATATAATGAGAGACTCAGAAAACGGATGTGGTACAGGGCTCTCCTGAACCCAGGTTGGGTGTTTCTGGGGACTGTGACCTTTCACGATAGGACTCAACCTCCTTGGGGAGAGACCTGGCAAGGGACCTGCCAAGACCCTGGCTCCATGACAAGAGAAACTGAGACAGGGGCCCAGAGGCATGGGCTGGGCCAGTGCCCAGGAGTGTAGGAAGCTCTCATTCATTGACAGTGTATTTCCTGTGCAGGTCTGTGTGTGAGGCCCTGTTCTAGGCATAGGGATACAGCAAGAAGCAAGAACCCAATTCCCTGACCCTGTGGGACCTGTGCTGTGGTGGGCAGACAGGCAATGAAATGCAGTCAATACCCAGAGATCTCATGTGCCCAGCGCCGGGGAGAGGAAGAAAACAGAGAAAGAGGTGAGGATGGAGAGTGGAAAGCCCGCACTAGGGAGTCAGTTGAGTAAAGACAGAAAAGAGGGGGAGGGTGAGCCATGCAAGTATCCAAGGTAGGAGCTGGCAACATTTTTCCATAAAGGACCAGACTATAAATCCTTGAGGTTTTGTGTGTACTCTGGGGTCGGTCACAACCCTCAACTCCACTGTCGTAGGGCAAAAGCAGCATAGACAATATGTCAATGGGTGGCCTGGCCGTGTTCCAATAAAACTTTATTTACACAAACAGGTGGCAAGCCTGCGTGTGCAACCACTGAGCTAAGGGAAAAGAATTCCAGGAAGAGGGAACAGCAAGTGCAAAAGTCCTTGGGTGGGAGTGAGCCTGGTGCCTGAGGAACAGCAAGAAAAAGGATGTGACTGGCGAAGGATGACCAGTGGATAAGGTTAGAGAAATAACTGGCAATGGAACAGGGAAGGGGGACAGAAGAGGCTCTTGTTTGACTTGGCCCTGTTCAGGGCTTGTCCAGGGACCCTCATCCTGGGGATGTGGCTACAGACCCAACTCTAAGCTCCACTGAACACACCTGAACTCACATCCACTGCCATGCTTCTTGCCCTGGGAAGGATTGGCTGAGGTCTGTTGAGACATCAACAAGAGTTCTCACCCTGGGAGTGGACTGCAGCCCTCCAGCCCAAGTCCTCCCCATCTTCTCCTTTATCTACATGCTTGTTACCAGTGGAGGGTCTTGACTACAAGTCATCCAGGTTCTTGGCATCTTGAACTGAGAATTGGACAAAATGCACAAACAAAGCAACAAAAGGATGAAGCAATGATTTACTGAAATGAAAGTACTCTCCACAGAGTGGGAGCGGGCTTGAACAAGTGGCTCAAGAGCACTGGTTGCAAATCTTCTAGGGTTTAAGTACCCTCTAGAGGTTTCCCATTGGTTGTATAGAGTTACACCCTATGTAAATGAAGCCTTGGCCCATGACCAGTCTGATTGGTGGCAGGAGGTGACTGATCAGAGGTACTTTACACTTTTTTCTTATGTTTTTATTTATTTATTTTTTATTATACTTTATGTTCTAGGGTACATGTGCACAACGTGCAGGTTTGTTACATATGTATACATGTGCCATGTTGGTGTGCTGTACCCATTAACTCGTCATTTACATTAGGTATATCTCCTAACCCTATCCCTCCCCGCTCCCCCCACTCTACAACAGGCCCCAGTGTATGATGTTCCCCTTCCTGTGTCCAAGTGATGTCATTGTTCAATTCCCACCTATGAGTGACAATATGCAGTGTTTGGTTTTCTGTTCTTGCGATAGTTTGCTGAGAATGATGGTTTCCAGCTGCATCTGCAACACAGTGGGAAAAGGGGCAGGCTTTGCAAAAGAAGCAGCCTCTAATGCTTATTACTTGGGTGTGGAAAGATGGTGTTTTCCTTTTGATTCAGTGCTAGGAAGTCAGTGTGAATTGCCTTAGGGTCCCTGCCTCCAGACACTACTATCCTGCCTCACGCTCTTCTTCCCAGTCTCCCCTCCAGCCCAGACCAGCAGAGCTCAAACAACCCCTACTCATCCTTTAGCCTGCTGGAAGGGACCCCAGCCCAGGAGCTGGGCACCGTTTCCACCAAGCTTATCCGATGAGAAGTGTGAGGCCCACACAGATGAAATCACTGCCCAGATGAGTGAGGCAGGAACAAAATGCAATTGTCTGACTCCTAAGGTGTGTGAGTAATCTCTGTGGGTGACTAACATGCTCCAAGGGGTTTGCCATGTGCCAGGCATTGGAATGCCATCCAAGGAGCCAACGTTGGTCTAGGAGAGCTCACCTTGGTGCTAGGGTGGAGGTAAGGGGGCCACAGCGTTCACAGCAGTAACTCTTCATAGTCCCAGCACGCCCCACAAGGACCAAGTCAGGGAGTGCAGGAAAGCAATGCTGAGGCAGGTGAAAATGGCCCTTTTGCTGATGATGCAAATGCCCCTTTCCTGAGAGATGACGGCAAATTCAGAGAATTTTGGAAAAGTTTGTTATGGGCTAGATTTGGGCTACAGACAGAGTTGTGATCAGAGGCCAGGAACTAAATGATAAATGCCGATGAAGAGTCTCTATTACTCAAGTAGGACAGGTGCTCCAGGTGGCTGGAGATTTGTAAGGCAAGAAAACACAATGCCCACCCCCGACCCCACCTTCCCCTAAGGGCACTGTAGACACTGGCTGAGCTCAAACCCCACCTCCTCTGCCACCTATCTCAGTGACTAGGGGAGAGTTCTATCTCCCTGATCCTCATTTCTGAATCTGTCAAATGGGAAGAACAATGCCCATTTCAGGTTTTATTGACTCATTGATTTATTTGTTTAGTGAGGATTAAATGAGATGGCAAATATCTAACTCATGGGGCACTGCAGTATTCAATGCGAGTTAGACCCCTGCCCCCATCATTTTTCCCTTGGAAACCCCCATCTCAGGAGGCAAGGGATCCTCTCTGACGACGAGGGTGTGCTGTTTGTGCCACATACCTGAGGGACAGTGTGGCAGGAGGGGTGGGAGTCAGGCACTGACATGCACTTGCTGATTACAGATTGTTTTACAACTGGCTATTGGAACTCCTAAAATGGCTCAGGAGCCAACCAACCATTTTAGTCTATGTTCTGGTTTGTTTATTCATTCATTCTTTCATTCATTCATGCATTCAGTCAGTCAGTCATTAAGCATGTGTTACGTGCCTGCTGCATGCCAAGATACATTGGGGGATTCAACCTTTCTACTTAACCTTATCCCACTTCACTCCCTGCAGTGACCTCTTCTCCCCACTGCACTGAGCTTCTCACTGTCTCCGCTCTCCAAAATGCCTAACACTCTCCGCCTCAGTGCCTTGACTCAAGCTATGGCTGTTGCCATCACTGCTGCCTCTCATCCATGAAACAAAGTAGCATGTCTGAAAGATCCCAGGTTCAGAGTCAGGAGGTAAGCATCCGAATCTTGGCTCTACCTCTCACTAGCTGTTAAGTTATTTAGTCTACATGAGCCCCAGTTTCCACATCTGCCAGATGGGAATGACATTAGGATCTATCACAGAAGGCTGTTGTGAGAATAAATACTATGAGATGTGTAAGATATCCATTATGGCTAAGTCAGTGCCCAGCCTGGAGTTGAAACTTAGTAGCAAATGTCTGTTGAAAGGACCTGATGAATTCTGGCCTGGGAGGTGGGAAACTTGAATCTTGGTCACAGGAATATGTGCTTGAATAAGTCACCGCTTTTCTCAAGGGGCTCCAATCCCTTGATTAAAATTGCAGGGTTGGATCACCAGAATGCCAAGTATTGACATCCCTGGCTTCCCATCCTGTGATTCTGAACTGGAGCCAGGGACACTTGGCACACAGCCAGCTTCATCTCCATCCTCCCTAGAGGAAGACATCACTAGTTGATCAGAGTGTTCTATCTGCTGAGCCCTCGGAATCTCTCCACAGGGCACCTGCCAGTCATCACTAATCAAACCCGAGATGACGGTTGAGATCAAACAGACTTTTCATTCCTAGTTGGTGCCTGGGTGAGTGACGAGGCCTACCAGTGCTGGAGGACACAGTCAAGGTGATGGACGTGTGGGGGTGGGGGAACGTGCAGAGCAGGGGTGTGAATATGGGGGCGGTGGTCCATTGGGGATGCCCCGCAGGGCACAGACGCCACTATCATGTCACTTTTGTCCCACTAGCCCTTCCTTATGGCTTCACCTGGGCAGCCATTATATCCAGCCCAGGGGAGAGGTGAAGGCAAGGGAAGGGCACTGATTATGAACCAGGTGATGTGTTTGTTGAGTTTTCATGGCTGATATCTTAATCCTCATTATCAACCCTGCCAGGGAACTGGTCTTAGCTCCACTTCAAGGGTGAGGAATAGGAGGCTCAGAGCTTACTGATCATGATGATTAATCACAAAATTAATCACAGAAATTGGCTTGGGTTACACTCCAGCTTCACCTCTTTTGGCTGTGGGGTCTTGGGCAAGTCACTTAGTCAACCTGTGCCTCAGTGTCCTCATTTGTAGAGTAGGCATAATAGCAATATCCACCTCATTATGAAGGAGTTAATACAGAGGAAGTTTTTGAAACATTATTAGCATTTATTTATTTATTTATTTATTTATTCATTCATTCATTTATTTATTTTTGAGATGGAGTCTCGCTCTGTCGCCCAGGCTGGAGTGCAGTGGTCGGATCTCAGCTCACTGCAAGCTCCGCCTCCCGGGTTTACGCCATTCTCCTGCCTCAGCCTCCCGAGTAGCTGGGACTACAGGCACCCGCCACCTCGCCTGGCTAGTTTTTTGTATTTTTTAGTAGAGACGGGGTCTCACCGTATTAGCCAGGATGGTCTTGATCTCCTGACCTCGTGATCCGCCCGTCTCGGCCTCCCAAAGTGCTGGGATTACAGGCTTGAGCCACCGCGCCCGGCCCCATTATTAGCATTTAATAAGAGGTCAGTAAACTATTTTCAAGGCTGTTGGCATGGATTTCATATTCATTTTGCTATCCCCAGCATCTCAGAGAATATCCTGTACATAGTAGGTATTCATTAAATGCTTTGGACCCACTTGTTGAGCATTATCAACTCCCCAGAAAAGTCCCACATAGGTCTTCTTGTTGCCAAAGAGGACATCTCAAAGAAAATAACGAAAATATACTGAGCCAAACAAAAATGCAAGCACAACATATCAAAATTTGTGAGATGCAGCCAAAGCAGTGCTGAGAGGAAATTTTATAGCACTAAGAGGCCTACATTAGAAAACAAGAAAGATCTCAATCAATGATCAAAGCCATGCCCTCAGGAAAAGAAAAGTGAAATAAGCCCTAAGCAAGAAGAAGAAAGGAAATAATAAAGATAAAAGCAGAAGTCAATGACATTAAAAACAGAAAAAGAAATAGAAAAAAAATAAAATAAAAAAGAGCTGGTTCTTTAAACAGATCAATCAAATTAACAAGCTTCTAACAAGACTGACCAAAAGAGAGAAGACATAGATTACGATATCGGAAGTGAAATGCAGCCAGGTGTGGTGGCTCACGCCTGTAAACCCAGCACAGTGGGAGGCTGAGATGGGAGGATAGCTTGAGCTCAGGGGTTTGAGACCAGCCTGGGGAAAATAGTGAGACCTCTTCTCTACAAAAAATTTTTAAAAATTAGCTGGGTGTGTTGGCATGAACCTGTAGTCTCAGCTACTCGGGACACTGAGGTGGGAGGATTGCTTGAGTCCAGGAGGTCAAGACACTGCAGTGTGCCACAATTGTGCCACTGCACCGCAGTGACAAAGCAAGACCTTGTCTCAGAAAAAGAAGAAAGAAAGAGAGAGAGAGAAAGGAAGGAAGGAAGGGAGGGAGGGAGGGAAAGACAGAAAGGCAGGGCAAAATAGTAAATGTTATGATGCTATATCTTAGCATAATAAAAATTATAAATAGGCTAAAGAAAAAAACACATGATCATATAAATTGATCCAAAAATTCATTTAACAAAATTTAACATCCATTCATGACAAGAACTCCCAGAAAATTAGGAATAGAAGAAAGTATCCTCAACTTGATAAAGAGGATCTACAAAATTCCCACAGCTACATCATATCCCATGGTGAAAGACCAAAAGCTTTTCCCCTAAAATCAGGAACAAGACACAGAGGTCTGCTTGCACCACTCTTCTTCAACACAGAACTCTTTGCCTGAACCCCACCCCTCTCGAGACTCCACATGGTGAAGGTGGGCTGAGCTCTCCTCTTTTCCTGGGGCTTGAGTCCTCAGACTCACCAGCTCTAACCCCACTCATTCATATTCCTTTCAAGAATGCACAGGGGAGTGCAAGTGGGCTTACCTGATTTTATGATATTGAATCTGCTCTGATTTATATTAGGAAAAAGCAAATCATTTGCCAAAGATAAGTAGCACTGACTTGTGGCACGCTATCATATAGCACCATATCACATGATAGCACCATGTCAATATCCATGTGTGCAGCATAGAGGTCAAGAATTGATGATGTAATTCAACCAGGAAACTGAGGCCCAGAGAAGGTGAGTGACTACCTCAAGATCACACAGCCAGGTAGGGGCAAAGTTCAAAGATCTCATCTCCAAAGCCAATCTCCCTTTCATGGTACAATAATATGGTTGAAACCACTTCCAATGTGGGACTTGATCTCACTGACAGTGGTCTCTGTCACTGGAGGTGGACTGCATGCAGCCAGGGGAGCTGGGGCTGGCTGAGCCGGGCTGTGACTACTCTGGGGCATTACAAGATCTCTGCCTCCTCTAAGGGCACAGCCATGCCAGGCAACTTCACCAGTGCAGGAAGCCCTCGGCCTGGCAGCCAAAGGGGTTGGCTTTGACCTGATGCCTCCTGTTCCCAGGAAGCAAGAAGCACGTCCGCTCTGATTACGGCTGACAACAGCCTGCCGCGGGCTGGTCTTTGATAGAAATACTGCCATTATGTAAGAAGTTACATAAATCATCTTGTGATGTCTGCATCGCACGTCCACAGGGGCACTGCCGGGCCACTCTGTCCTCCGCGTGGCCTTTGTATGTTTCCCGAGCTGGCGTGGTTGGTCGGGCCTAACTCTCCAGGGCAGGGGTGGCTGGGAAGAGTCTGCAGCCCTGGGCTAGCAAGGCCCCTGGGAGGGAGACGGGGCCCTTGCATTGGTTCACGATTGTCGGTGGGAGCAGCATCCTAGGATCAGTCCCACCCCAGCTTTGTGATTTACTGCCCATGGGACCTTCAGCAAGTTTCCTAGCCCAGTTAGTGCCTCAACTTCCTCACCCATTAAAGAGAGTAATCATGGCACCTGGGAAGAACAAATGACAATATATGTCACATACTTCCATCAAGTAGGACTTTACACTCGTATGATCAGGTGTGAGAAAGAGCACAGGGTGGCGGGCAGAGCAGAGCTCCCTCCCGGGCGCTTCTCCTACCTGGCTCTGCCTGGCTCTGCCTGGCTCTGCCTTGGATGAATCAGTGCCCCTCTCTGGACCTCTCTGTCTTCATTTCTAAAATGAGAAGTTGGCCCATCTTTTGGGACTGAATTTTCTGTAGAGGTGGGAAAATGTACAATCTCCTTTAACATGTATTTTTGGCAATTTAAAACGTTACCAAACATGTACCAACAAACAAATACATTCAAATGCATTTTAACCCACAAGGTGACATGCTAGGCTGCTGACTGGAGAACTTGGGCAGTCAGGTTAACTCCTCTGGGGACCAGGTAGTAGTTTCTCCAGGGACTCCTCTCATTTGATGACCATCCTAAGATCATAAGAGAAGCTTTTTTAGGCTGGGCATGGTGGCTGACAGCTGTAATCCCAGCACTTTGGGAGGCTGAGGCAGCCGGATTACCTGAGATCAGGAGTTTGAGACCAGCCTGGCCAACATGGGGAAACCCCGTCTCTACTAAAAATACAAAAATTATCCATGGGTGGTGGCATGCATCTGCAATGCCAGCTACTCAGGAGGCTGAGGCAGGAGAATCACTTGAACCCAGGAGGCAGAGGTTGCAGTGAGCCGAGATCGTGTCACTGCACTACAGCCTGGGTGACAGAGCGAGACTTCATCTCAAAAAATAAATGAATTAAAAGGTAAACTTTAAAAAAAAATTGACATCTCAACTGCTTCTCTCTATAAACCGAGATTTTGTAAATGTTCTGCAACCAAAACAAAGTATGGCTGATGTGAGACCATAATCCATATCTCCTGATTTCAAAGTTTTATGTCATCAGAACAGACTCCTTGTTCTAATGCGTTGTTTGTAAATAAGTAGAAGGTATGCATTTGAGCATGTAAAATAAATTTGTACTCATAGCCCATGGCTGTCATGGTTTTACACATTGAATCTCCACATTTTTTTTTTTTTTTTTTTTTTTGAGATGGAGTCTCCCTCTGTCCCCCAGGCTGGAGTGCAGTGGCACAATCTCAGCTGACTACAACCTCCGCCTCCCAGGTTCAAGCAATTCTCCTGCCTCAGCCTCCTGAGTAGCTGGGATTACAGGTGCCCGCCACCACTCCCAGCTAATTTTTGTATTTTTAGTAGAGATGAGGTTTCACCATGTTGGCCAGGCTGGTCTCGAACTCCTGACCTCAGGTGATCGGCCCACCTTGGCCTCTCAAAGTGCTGGGATTACTGGCCTGAGCCACTGTGCCTGGCTGATTCTCCACATATTTTTAAGTGGGCATCTCTGCTTCAAAGCAATTTGAAAGCCCACTGCCCCAGATGAGTTCCTTGGCTCCCTCGGGCTTGGCCTGTGCATGCCCTGCCAGCTGCCTCTTCTCACTTGCAGCTCCAGTCTACACATGTGCTGGCTGAATCCTAGAAGTAGATGATGTCTGTTGACATCAGAGGTTCTGGAGGAGTGGCTCCCAGGATACTGCTGGGGAGTTGTTCTGCTTCACTGATCAGTGGGCGGGAGATAGCTGTTTACTTATCAAGATAAAGCAGGGAATGCCACCTCCACACCCTCTGTTCCCCGCACACATTAGGTGTTGAATGGAGTTGATGCAAAGATGGGAGTCCCTGCAGCAGGGTCAGCACAGTGGATTGTCGGAAAATCAAGGCAGCAACAACTGGTTGAAAAGGGGCCGTCAGCGGCCCAGCTTATCTGAGTTCACGGCAGTTGAAGCCAGCACAGCTCATGTGCCTTTAACAGAGCTTTACAGAACCCAGGCTCTGGTGCTGGGCAATGCAGTCGGGAAGAAGCGCTTCCAACTTCATGCGCCATAGTCCTGTAGGATCACAGACAATTCTTTGTCGCGTAAGCTATAGCAACCACAAGCATCCTTCACTCAGGCCTGCTGTGTGCTGAGTCCATTCGAGTCACAGGAGGTACAGAGAGAAACCTGTGGATGACCTCCCTTCCCTCCTGGAGCTCACCTGGGTGGGGCAAACAATAAACAGACAAAATTAAAAAACACACAAACAAACAAACAGGAAGCAGCTGTTTACGGTCCACAGGAAAAGTCCCGCTCAGTGGAATGGGCAGAGCATTTAATTCATAACACATTTAGTAAGAAGCTACTCTGTGCCAGGCTCTAGTAGGAGTCAGATTACAAAGGGTCTTCTGCGTTTAGCTAAGGAGGTTAGACTTCATCTTTGACTCTAGGAACACAGGGGTGTGAGAGGGCATTATTAACAATGCTAGGAGTTGGCCGGAGGGATCCTGGAGGAGGGGATGTTTGAGCTGGGCCTTGAACAACGGCTGAGAGGACAGGGTTGGCTGAGTTGGGCCCAAGAATCAGGTTTGAGGCTTCTGTGAGTGTGTCACCAACTGTAAATGGGAAAAATAATCCCCTCTGCCCAGACACAGGACAATAATGAGAAAACACGGGGAGAGCCTTCAGACTCATATGATTACTGCTGTCTTTCCACCTGCCTATATGGCCAATCACAAAAACACAGAGGAGCCTTCCCTTGTGTGGGTCACAGGCACCGGGAGGTCTGGCCTCAAGCCATAGCTGCCTCCTCTCTCTGCTCCTCACTTCCCAAAGCTGCAGCTCCCGTATTCCTGAGTCAGGAAGGTCCAGCGTTGGGCTAGAAGAGTGGAACCCAGGACGCATGGAGAAAATGTGGTCTTGGCCAGCAGCGTTTAGGCAGTGTCTGGTGCTCATGGGAGCTCCAGGAGGCAATGTGGCCGGGCAGATCCACCTCAGCCTTTGGACACAGACAGCCTGGCTTCAAGTTCAAGCTCTGCTGGTTAACAGCTGTGAGGCCTTGGGAAAGTAACTCAACCTCACTTCACTTGTCAGGGCAACCGAAACAGTATCCTGACGGAGCTGCCCCGAGGGTCAGGTGAGGTCTTCATGTGGTTCTCGGCACATGCTGAGTGTCCGCAAAGAATCCATTTTCTTCCACTTTTCTCTCCCCTTCCTTTCTCTCTTCCCTCTTTTCTTCCTTCTCTCTTTCCTCAAAAAGTGTTTGGTAGAAGAACAGCCCACATTAAAAGCTTTGGAAAGACTTTCATAAGACACCGACTCACCTCCCATGGAGTCCACGGGCCTGGTGGGGACTCACTACTAGCTAAGAAATGAGAGGATCTTCATGATCTGGCAGTGCAGAGTGGGCCGGCAGGGCTGCAGGTGCCGTGGAAGCTGGGAGCTGAGCTGAGTGGCTTTAAAATGTCTTGACGCCCTTAGAAGAGAAAAGATCTTCTGGAGAGAGGAATAATGCAGCCTACAGAAAGCACAGAAGGCCCAGGGAGAAAAAGGCAGGGCACAGCAAAGCAGGCGGTTATGTGGTCAGGTGCTGGCTGCCAGAGAGGTTCGAACTCTTGGCTGTGCACACCGGCTTCCTGCAGTAGGCAGTAGGGAGCTGGCCCTGGTGGCCACAGGCCCTCAGGGCACTCTCTTCAGCCACGTGTGCCAGGTGTTTTGGAGCAGAAAGGATATTTCCTGCCTGTACCAGTCAGGGTGGGCTGGGAGTTACTGCAGAAACACATAGCCCTCAAATCTCTGGCACTTAAAATGATGATGGTTTGGCTGTCACCCGTGCAAAGGTTGCCACAGGCAGGAGCAACTCTCCAGGGCACGTAGTGGCCGACAATCTAGGATGCATCAGTCCAGCGGCGCTTCTGTCTCAGTCCACACTTCCCCGACCCCACAGCAGGGTAGGAGCATGGAGAATACAGTGCTGGCTTTCAAGGCCTAAATTGAGTTACAGCTTGTCAGCATGGGCTTCATTTTGCCTGTAGGGACCCTCAGGCTGGGGGTAGGGGAGATGGCTTGGAGGCAGACCACAGCAGCTGTCTATTGGCCAGTGGGAAGGAGTTGGGGCCATCCTTCCTGGATGGAGGCCCAGGCCCTGGCCCTGCCCTGCCAATGCCCCCGCCCTGCCAATGCCCCCAGTCTGGGTAGGGAGACTCCAGAGAGGAGTCCTGCAACCTAAGATGCCAAATCTTAGGTTGCAGTACAGAGGCGTGGGTTGGCGCATAGACCATCAGCCATCTGGCTGATGAGGGAGACAGGAGGAGAAGGCAGTAGAAGGGGAAGAGGAAAGAAAGGGAAAGGAGAGGAGGAGGGAAGAGGAGGCTGAGCCTGGACAGAAAAACGATGAGGCTTGAAAGGGGCCCGTGAGTTGGGCTGGCATGGAGGCACGACCATTAGCATTTCCCAGGCAGCCGCCCTCGCCTTCAGCCTCACCTTCCCTCTGGCCAGTTGGTGGGCAGGGCCAACGCCGGCTCTGGGCTCCCTTGCTTGCTCAGAGCGGCCCTGCTTGCAGCCCCGCCGGCGTTGGCACGGTGACAGTAGCCAAGTGTGCAAACTTGTGCCATTGTCCGCAGGCCAGGGGGAGCCATGGAAACTGGCTAATATGACACAGGAAAATGTTTGCTGATGGCAATTCTATGGGCTTTGTCCACCTCTTTCTCCATCATGACGACTCGATTTAAGTCCCTAACTGTTTGACTACAAATGCAAGGGGACCGTGCAACGCCAACCTTTTGTCCGGCTGCGCTGAATGGGCAATTCAGGCTTTGTGCAGCTCAATTGAGGAAGCAAACATAAAGACAAGATTCCTGAGAGCTCCAGCTCCCTTCCCATGGATATCCCAGCACCTCGTTAGAGAGTCCTTCCTTGGCCACCTTTTCCGACAGGCATCAGCGCACCTCCTGACCTCGAAGGCCCTCCATCCCCTATCCCTGGGGATCCTGGCAGGGAGGGTGGTGGGGGTAGCAGGGGGAGAGAGAGAGAGAAAGAGAGACAGAGACGGAGAGACAGAGAGACAGGAGAAGAGAGAGTGAGAGAGAGAGAGAGAGCCACTCAACACTCAAGGACAGCGGGAAAAGCAGCCCGCCCCAGCTTACCCCGTCCGATTGTCTGTCCGCACTGGAGCATGGCAGCTGTAGGCCTGGAGTCTTTGGGGGAGGTTTGCAAGCCTGTCTCTACTAGGCCCAGCCCCTTCTCGATCCTGGACATTTTAAACACACACACACACACACACACACACACACACACACACACACTACCCCCTTGAGAAACCAGGGAACCGAGGTCAAGGGGAGGAGGAGCGTGGAGGCCCAGGAGAGTGGGGCTGAAGGGTAGAAATTTACCGGGAAATGATTGCATTTGGGAGCTGTCTTTTTTGTGATGGTCCCCATGGTGACAATTTGTGACGGCAAAGAATGTGGGAACGGGGCGCCGCCGCCTGATTGGGATGCTTTGTATCTGGAGAGGCGCTCCTGATTGGCCTGAGGGGCCCCCCAGCTCCGGGGAGTTGTCCTCCATTCAGCCCACTCAAGGGTTGCACAACTGCTTCCAGCCGGACGGAGCTCGGCCGGCTGCGCCGGGGCCTGTCCCAGGTCTGCAGTGGGGAACCTGCCGGGCCACGCTGGCTGGGTCCTGGCCGCACCTTCGGTCAGTGTGGAGGCCCGGTGGCTCTGACCCGACTGGGTGGCGGGTGTGGAGCAGGCTGGGGCCTGGGGGAGGGGCGAGGTGCCGTGGGTGGCGGCCGAGGAGGCATGAAATTGCTGCAGATGCTTCTTCGGGGGAGTCCCTGCTGCCCACAGCCTGAGATCAGCCTGCAAGGCAGGTCTCGATTAAGTGCCAGACAGGGGTCCTGCCTGGTCCTGCGTGAGAGCTGGGGGTGGAGCGTGGGGACTGAGGAGGGGGGCTGGTGCTCCTCATGCCGGGGGCGGGAGTGGTGGGAGGGGGAGGCTACCACCAGGGAGGAAGGGGGCTTGGCCTTGCTTTAAAGTGGAGCAGTTGCCTCAGCTCAAAGAATAAACACCTCGCTGGCAAGTTGGCAGCGTGGTGTGTGGGAGACGGGGCAGGCTGGGAGTGTGTGCCAGCCCCAGCAATGCCACCTGTAGCTGGGTCACCTTGGGCAAGTTGCTTGACCTTTCTGAGCCTTGGCTGCAAGAAGAGGGCACCAGATCCAAGCAGGCTGGGTGAGCTTTGCTGGCGCCTGCTGCATCCCAGGTGTGCAGGAAGTGCTCAGCCACTTGCACCCACATCCCTCTACCCAGGACTCTGTTTAAGGCTGAGGGGTGCTGGGGTGGGGACACCGTTTGCAGACAGGTGCTGTGGTCTTTTGGCAAGGTTGGGTGTGGTTGCTCGGAGAGACTCCAATGGCCTGTTTTGTCCCCCGGGTCAGCTTGGTGCCCTTCCTTGGAGCTGCCGGCCACCAGCAGAGCCCACCCTCTTCATGGAAAGCCTCGTGCAGTGGCCCCCTGGTGATGGCATCCGACAGTGATGTGAAGATGCTGCTGAACTTCGTGAACCTGGCGTCCAGCGACATCAAGGCAGCCCTGGACAAGTCCGCGCCCTGCCGCCGCTCCGTGGACCATCGCAAGTACCTGCAGAAGCAGCTCAAGCGCTTCTCCCAGAAGTATTCCCGGCTCCCGCGGGGACTTCCGGGCAGAGCCGCTGAGCCCTACCTGAAAAGGGGGTCTGAGGACCAGCCCGGGAGGCTGCTTCTCGATTTGGGCCCTGATTCTAGCCCTGGCGGGGGTGGGGGCTGCAAGGAGAAGGCGCTGAGGAACCCCTACAGGGAGGAATGTCTTGCTAAGGAGCAGCTCCCACAGGGGCAGCATCCAGAAGCTGCCCAGCCTGGCCAGGTGCCCATGAGGAAAAGACAGCTGCCTGCTTCCTTCTGGGAAGAGCCGAGGCCCACCCACAGCTACCATGTGGGGCTGGAGGGGGGACTGGGCCCCAGGGAGGGACCTCCCTACGAGGGTAAGAAAAATTGCAAGGGCTTGGAGCCCCTGGGGCCTGAGATTGTCCCAGTGCCCATGTCTCCGAGGGCCCTGGCTGAAAAGGAGCCACTCAAGATGCCTGGGGTCTCCCTGGTGGGCCGTGTCAATGCCTGGAGTTGCTGCCCCTTCCAGTACCATGGACAGCCCATCTACCCGGCCCCTCTGGGGGCCCTGCCTCAGAGTCCTGTCCCCAGCCTGGGCCTGTGGAAGAAGAGTCCAGCCTTTCCCGGGGAGCTGGCGCACCTCTGCAAGGATGCGGACGGCCTGGGGCAGAAGGTGTGCAGGCCTGTGGTGCTGAAACCCATTCCGACCAAGCCAGCCGTGCCCCCACCCATCTTCAATGTCTTTGGCTACCTCTAGCCGGGCTGAGAGGGCCTCAGCCCCCACCTCTGGCCTGCAGGAGTGTCAAGGTCCCCGAGGTGCTCTCCTGTGAGGAGGTGGCTGGGCCACAGTGTGGCCTCTTCCATTTGTGTGCGTATGGGAGTGGAGGGCAGGATTGGGGCGGGGCTCCTCAAGCAGTCACCCTGCAGTCTTGCAGCCTGGGAAGCTGGGGGGCTGGTTGGCCCCTCCCCAAGCAGGCCAGGGCCTAGCAGCTCGTCCTGCTGTCCCTGTGCAGACCATAGGTGCTAGGATGTTGCCCTTGCTTGCAGACACCCCGGAAGCCAGAGTGACACATTTGTCCACCTGCCACCCACTCTGCAAGCCAATCTCAGTTGTTGTTCTTCTTGTTCTTTGTAAATATTGAGAAAGTTAAAAGAATAAAAACATTTCTTTTGGAGTTTCCATATCTTGGGTATCATGAAGCTGAATGAGCCCCAGGCTGAGGGCTGCTGGCAGAGCTGGCTGGTTTCAGTGAGGCCAGGAGTGGTTGAAACCTCTGAGATATCTGGGAATGGGCGCTGGGGGCCAAGAGCCTGGTTCAACGGAAGGAAGTTGAGGAGGGGAGGAGAGAAGCCACTAGGGAAAGACATGCTGGCGTGGACCCCTCCAGGGCGTCCAACGTGCTCCGGAGAACAGGCGCTGGAACCAGGGGAGGTGGGGCTGCAGTCCAGCGCCGCCCTGTGCTGTGGGGCCGGACACTTCCTCTGGGAGTCTCCTTGCCCCACCTGCAGGACAATGAGAGGAGAATGAGACACAGAGAGTGCCTTCTGCTCTGTGCACAGCCTCAGGGCAGCCTCTGTGCCAAGGTGATTGTGCCCAACTCTGGTGAGAGATAAAATCAGGCCAAACAGGAGTTTGGTCCCTTGTGGACAAAACAGGTGGTTTGACCAAATTGTTTCTCCAAATCATGGTCTTGGAGTCTATGTCCACGGGCAAAATAAATCAATTTTAAAAATAATAGCGAATTCCCCTAAACCTCGTTCTCTCTGGCACATACAAAAGGATCCTCTCTAGCTAATTCCGATTCCGGGTTACCTGCCGATGGGTCTCTCCCTGGGCCTGTTACATACCAGGTGCCCCATCAATGGAATGCTGAGGCCTTTTGCCTGTGACAGTGCAGAGGGGAGTACCGGTAGCAGGAAGTGGCCCTGGATTTTGCTGTTAGTGTTCTACTAGCAAAGCTACCTGAGAGGCCTCCGCCTGCACACAGGCCCAGGTTTTCTCTGCTGCTGTGGACGTGGCTCCATGGCTGAGAGAGGGTGGGCCTGCTGGCCCGCCGAGCTGCTTATTTTATCAGAACACAGTTTTCACAACTAAGAAGGGTGTGTCGGGCCAGTCCTGGCTGGGGAATATGGTGTTCTCATCAGCAGCGTGATGTTGGACAAGTTAACCCTCATTCTATGCCTCAGTCTCCTCATCTGTACAATGGAGGACTAGGAAACAGGTGCATCTACCTCTTTTGCACCCCAGGCAAGTGTTGGCTGGTCACAGGCTCCCTCCTTTGGAGCCCGGATATGGCCTCTGATTCTTCCTCACTAATACAGGCCGCAGGATCGGTGGTCACCAAGGGCCCCTCCTACTTGCCTTGTTTTACTCCAGAATTCCCCTGGCGTGGGGAGTCCCCTGGAGGGGCAGCCCCCTCACCAGGAAGCCAGCCAGTGGTTTCTGTCCAGTGGCCTCTGAAGACTTCAGAGCCACAGAAACAGGAATGGCCCGGGCAGAGCTGTTCAGAGTCATTATCTGGCCTGTGGGATGGGGACAGTCCTCAACCTGGACCCTCAGCCTCTGACTGCTCTGGTCTTTAAGAGCAGCAAGGGGCTGGAGGATGGGGTACCCTCCTCTGCCCTCTGTGTGGCATCACACAGGCCCTCTGGATCCATGTCGATGAGCCTCAGCTCCCTGCAAACTGCAAAGGAGGGGTTTAAATGCCTGCATCCTAGCCTGCCATCAATCAGCTGTGCAACCTTGGGCAAGTTACTTAACCTCTCCGTACTGAAATTTCCTCATTTGAAGAATGTGATTGATAATAGACCTGCCGTATAGGTTGTTGTGAGGCCAATGTGAGTGCCTGGTCCACTGTGCTACCCAGATGCTCAAAAGCTCCACCAACGACAAGTCACCTCTTGTAGTTATCTGGTGGTGTCTGTAGGTCCTGTCACGCTGACATTTTAATACTGTTTATGGGCTGTGCTGCCCAGGGGATGATGTGCCTGGACCACACAACCAACCACACCCGCTAGAGGAGGACCTGAGTGCCAGTCTTAGACTAAGATATCTTAGTCTTCGGGGAGAAAGCTCTGGTCTCTCTGATAAGACTGGCCTGTCCCTGCTCGCAGTCCCAGTGGGTACCTGATGACTCATTCATTCAAAAGTTGGGAAGCAGAAACCTCTACCCAGACATGGCCTGACAGAAGTCCCTGGCAACACGATGCCTCCACGTGGAAGCGAGGTAGGCAGAAAGCATGCATTTAGGAAAGCTTTAGTATTAAAAATCAGTTTTAAATGCTGCTGCAGTAACAACAGCAGATACTCCCCTAATCACAAAGTGAATGGCACTGGTTCAAAGTAAAACCCGGAGCCAGTCCAGGCACTCACCCCCCGCACCCCTTCACCATCCCCGACACCCACCACTGGGTCAAGTTCACGAAGGGAAATCTCTGCCAGACTTTCAGGGTTGTGTCTGCAATGCTGTGAGACGTCCCTGAGGCTGCAAACCTCCTGGGGCTGGGTAGGTGTGGCTGCAGGAGGGGCCGCTTCTGCACAGGGAGGTGGCTGTAAAGTGCTCCACACAGGAGTGATGGTCAAAATGCATAACGAATGGCACAATGTGAGCACTGACCAACTGGAACCAACCCACCAGAGCAGTCCCAGGCCAGGAATGAACCCCTGAGTTGCTGGGTTGTGGGGAGGTGGGGGCAGGGACCTAAGGAGGCATGGCGCTTGCAGGGAGGGGTCCTGAGCAGTGTTTGACAAAGTGGCATGGACGCTTGTACATTAATATTCTAAGAAACCAAATGTAGCACCGGTGCGTCCCAGGCCAGGAGATGCCACATCCTGCAAATGGCGACTATAGAGAAAACAGTGGCCGAAGCCCTCCCCTATACCTCCCACTCACCCCTTCAGCCTCATCTCCCCCAGGGTGGCACCTCCCTCAGACTGGCACACTGCCCTGCCCAGTGCCTGGGTCTCTGGGCTGGGAGATTTGTGGCTGCTGCCTTAGGACATAATGTGGTCCATGAGATGATGTAGGTTAAGAGTCTGCCCAATACCCATCTCAGTCCACACATACCAAACAACTCGCACACTGGCCCTGCGTGCCTCATCCCATCACCACCTGCCACCCCTTGGGTCAGTATGACCAGCAGTCACCCGAGATGCAAATGCCCTCTCTTTGGATTCCGGGTCAGCAAAGGCGTTCTTCCATCAGATTCTCCCCTGGGAGCTGAACCCTCCTTGGCAACTTACCCTGGGCTCTCGGGGTTGAGCATCCCCAGTGGGGGAGCATGCGGGTTTCCTTTGGGGCTTCTTCAGGATCCCTGCAGGTTTTGCCTGGTGAACAGCAAGGCCGCATGGGACTGTGGCCAAGCACCGTTGAGCTGGAACCACAGGTACTTGCTGTGTGTGCCCAGGCAAGTCCCTTCCCCTCTCTGGGCCAGTTTCTCGTTTGTATCATGAAGGAGTGGGCAAGACCAGGTTGAGCCCCCTTTGACCTGTGGCCAGAAAGTGCTGCTTGGAAGACGTTTTCTCTGGGAGTTACTGATTCCATAGAAGCCCAGTGTGTCTTTAGCCAGGCATGGTGGCATGCCCCTATAGTCCCAGCTACTTGGGAGGCTGAGGCGGGAGGATCACATAAGCCCAGGAGGTGGAGGTTGCAATGAACCGAGATCATGCCACTGCATGATAGCCTGGGCAGCAAAGTGAGACTCTGCCTCGAAAAAAAAAAAAAAAAAAAGGAAAAGAAACCCAGTGTGTCAGAGCCAGCAAGGGGCCATCATGATTCACCATACAGATGAGGAAACTGAGGCCCCAGCGATGCAAGGCAATGGCAGGCTGAGCCTGGAACCAGTGCTCCCCTCCATCAATCTAGCTGCTTAATTTCCAAAGGCCAGAAACGACCTTTGACCTTGCTTGAGACTCTACTAGATCCTGGGACTGGCCTGGTACAGGCTCTGGGCCAGGTGGACTGCTCCAGTGTTGCTGCAGAGTAGCCTGGACTCGGTGGCTTCACTCACACTTGTAAAGGGAGCGCCAATGAGTTACTGCAGCTTCCATGGAAATAGGGCCTGTTACAGCTCAGCCCTCGGGGCCTGGAGAGATCTCCAGAGAGTGCCTGGTGGCAAGCCTTAGCTCTGCCCTGCACCGCCCGAAAACAGGATGACAATTCCTGTTCTGCTCAACCCACAGGGCCACATGAGGACAGAGGGAGTCACGCAGGGGCCAGAGCTCCATGCACTCTCAGGCTTGGTGCCTTTGCAAGGGCTGACCATGGCCATCACTCTAGCACTGCTGCTCACGGTGGCCAGTATTTAATGTTTTCCCCTAGTTTCTCAACAGCCAGCAAAACAGGGGTGAGCAGGGTGTGAACACAGCGTGCCAGGAAACACGTGTAAGACAACCCCAGGTGTCGGGAGACATGTGGGTCCTGAGACTGTTTGTGATGGTGTGCCTGTTTCCATGGTGATTGAATGAGGAGAGGAAAACCCATTGGGCCATCATCGGGTCTCGCCTGGGGAGTGAAGAACACAGCCTCTTGGGTCTTTCAGGAGCCCAAACAAAGGTGACACATTCAGGGGTCCTTGTGCCCCATCCCCACACCTGCCCCACTCCCACTACTGCCAGGAGCAAGGCTGAGGACCTCAGGCGTCAGGAAGTCTGATGAGAGGGACTTCACTGGGCAGGTGTCACGTGTGTAACATTTATTGTATTAATACTTAACAAAGCCCTCCAAGACCCAGGCTCCCCCTACCCCCTACCTTGGGCCATGTCTTCATCTTAGTCTTTGGGGAGAAAGCTCTGAAGTCAAGTGGTGAGTTTTCCAGAGCAAGTGGAGGGGCACAGGGAAGGCTCTGAGCCCGCCTTCCCCAGAACACCTCAAGCTCTGCCCTGGCCCCAGGAATGGAGGTTTCTGCCATTCCCGAAGGCAGAGGAGGTCTGGGATCTGCTCATCAGTTTGTAAACAAATGATTCTTCTCCTCCTTGACACATTCTGTTCTCTGCTCTGGCCAAAGCTCTGGCCCTGAGACCCAGTGAGATCCTGGTAGCTGTCCAGGATGAGAGGGCGGCAGCCTGCAGCCTCATCTGTCACCAGGTCCCCCTTGGAGTTGGGGACAACGACGTCCTGAAACTTAGTAAGAAGAGTCTGAGGGGCTACTCCTCTCTCCCCATGGCCCCAGTTACTGGGTGTTCTCGTATTTCAGGTATCTAATCAGCCTGCCTGGGAGCGGCAAGGTGTCTAGGAGTTTTATACGGTATTTCCCAATGGCCTTTCGAACCCGCAGCCGGCAAAGGTGAGCCAGAGGTCTTGGAGGTTCTGAAAAAAGGAGGGAAAGGCAGAGGCTGATTTATCATTTGCAATAAGCAAAGGGATTGCATCTGTGACCCCAGCCTATGGGAGGAGCCCAGCTGATGTGGATGGGTAAGAGAGGGGGTGCCCGCTGCTGGTCACCCCAGTCCCTGCCAACTAAAGAGACCCAGCAAGGCACCTTCCCACCGTTCACCCCTCATTGATCTGCACAGCTCAAGCAGTTGACAGCATGGTTAGCACACCCATTTCACAGGTGAGGAAACCGAGGCTTAGCAAGGTTCTGAGCCTTGCCCAGGATCCCTCCTGGGACTAGTGGTGGTGTCTCCCTCCTCTTGAGCCTCTTCCTCTTCACACACAAGCTGGGCCCCCAAACACAGCCTTAGCAATGGGGCCAGAGGGTTTGACCTCTTAAGTGCTCCCACATGTGGAATTCAACTTGGAGCTCCCGGTGGTGCTGAGAGGCCAGGGTAAGGGGGCAGAGACTGGCAGCTCCCCTCAGGCCCCAGAATCCCACCTGGCTGCCTCCCCCAGGAGCCATGTAGTGAAGTTTTCTGAGCTGGGGAGTGGGTAGAGGTAAGAGCAGGGGATGAAAATGCATCCAGTAATGGAGTAATTTATTTCAATCCTGAGCAAAGGGTCGGACACAAAGAAAGGGCTTGTAGAATCACAGAATGTCATTCATTCCTTCACTCATTCCTTCACTCATTCATTCATTCATTCATTCACCAGGCACACGCTGAGCCCCTCTGCTGCACCTGACTCTGTGCTCGGGCCAGATATGCAGAGGTGCCTGCCCACAGGCTCCAGAGGAGGCTTCCACAAGAGACGGTGCCCTTTGAGTGGGGTCCTGAGGGGTGAGGGCAGGAATTTCCAGGTACGGAAAGGAGACAGGGACATTCTAAGCAGGGAAAACAGCAAGTGGCAAGGCAAGGAAGTCATGCAAGACTGGGGCTGGAGGGGCAGGTGGGATGTGGAGCAAAGGCGGAGGGCCAGACAGCTGCAGCGTTGCCTAGCGAAGCATCCACACACCCATCACTGCGTTTCCGACACTTCCACTGCCCTCTGAGCTGCCCTCTGAGTTCACTGCCCTCTGAGCTGCCCTCTGAGTTCACTGCCCTCTGAGTTCACTGCCCTCTGAGCTGCCCTCTGAGTTCACTGCCTTCTGAGCTCAGATTTTTCTACTACATAGTACCCCAAAGAGCAGGGAAGCATCATTCCTGTTGTCCAGGCATCTTGTCTGGTTAGTTCCAATTTCTATCTCTTAAATGCTGTGGTCTGGATAAAAAAATAACATGGTTACCTTGTACATAGAAGGTCTTGAATATATATTCATTTAATGGCTGAATTGGAATAATTAATTATAGGCATTGAGGCCAGTTAGGACACTTTTTTAACAGTCCAGAAAATAGATGGGGAAAACCCTTACGTAACAAGCTTAGAACATAACCTCCCCTCTGGGAAACTCAGCACAGGCTGTTGGTGAGCAGAGGACATGGAAGCATGAGGGCTGGGCTGGCCAATCCATGGGCTCTGGGTGGTTCCTTCCCAGAATAAGGATGTCGATGTTGTCGCATTAAACAAACAAGCTCGTGGGGACCATCTTGCAGGTGGAAAGTGGGCTTTAAAGTAACCCAAATAGGTATTGCTTAAGAACGATTTGTTTTACTGGCTAACAAAGGTGTACTGCACACTAAGGTCTCTGCAGGGATTTCCCTGGGGCATGGTTTAGTTGTGAGGGATCACCCTTCTCTAAGGAAGGCAGGAGAAGGTAACAGAACGGGTGGGACTGATATCTAGGCATAGACTGCTCCACCCTCTAGTGGCCAAGGATCGTGGTGACAGCAACCAATTATTCATTAATTCCCTGAAGGTTTATCATGCATCTAGAGTTAGGCCCTGAGTGAATGGGCAAGTTGACGCCTCCCTCCCCATCACTGCCCCAGAAACTTTATCAAAGGCTTCAGTTCAAGTGCCTTCCAGGCACCTGTGCCAGTGAAAACTCCTACAGCCCATTTGGGATCACAGGGGTGTGGGGATCAAGGAGGAACGTGGTGAGTCAGAGTTAGGGCACAGGGGTGGGCCCCCGAGGCTGCACAGTCTCACCTAGGGACAGAAGCAGTAGTGGTGGAATGACAATGACCTGCTGCAGGTCAGCCTCCTTTGACAAACACTCGGCCAGGGCAGGACTGTGCCCTCAGAGCCAGAGAAAGCCCTAGGGTAGCTGGAATGCCACTGCACAGATACCCATTTCTGTCACCGGTGGCAGAAATCCTGTTTGCCCAGGTGAGCTCCATAAATGCCTAAGAGGGATTCTGGCTTCCTCAGTCTGACTTAGCCAGGCAGCCCCATCTACTCTGCACACATCAGAGGGACAGTGGCCGAACCCCACTTCACTGTGCCTGGCACAGTTCAGGCGGGTAGAGCTGAAAGGGGCTGGACAATGATCCTGCCCAGGCACGTCTGTTCAGGTGGGGAGAGGCCTCACCCAGCAAGGCCCTGGCAAGGCTGGCTCCAGGGTTCAGGGGCCTGTCTCCCACGCCAGGGTGTTCTGTGTACCAACAGCCTTGGCGTCACCTGGGAGCCTGTTGAAATGCAGACTCCCCAGCCCCGCCCCAGACCTGTGGAATCAGAAGCTGCATTTTTAACAGGACACCCAGGTGCTTCATGTGCACTTTAGTCTCAGACACCCTAGACCACCATCCTTCCCTCTCCCCTCCTACAATGCCTCTTGGTGGCCCCAAATCGTTCACAACCTACTCTGAAGGTCCCGGTACCCCTCAGGGAGCTGTAGCTGTTTAAAACATCATGGAAAGATGTAGTGGAGAGACTCTGGGGTTGGTCAAACCTGGGTTTTAATCCCAGCTCTGCCAGTAACTGTGACTTTGGCCCAGGTGGCACAACTCTGTGAGGAGCAGATTCCTCATGTTTCATTCAAGGAGTTACAGAGCCTGGCACGGAGCAGGTGGTCACAGGTTTAGGAACAGTAGCATTCCCTGAGGCCTGGGACTCTGAGTCAGGCAGGGAGATCTGCCAGCCTCGGCAGCAGCACTAAGTTCCTACCTGCCTTCTCCTTGATGACGGCCCAGTCCTCAAAGCTGTCAATGTGCTCCTTCAGCCGCGAGCAGAGCTGCACATTGCCCACGTAGTCCAGGAGGACATCGATGATGGGCCCTGCCCAGCGGCTCACCTCCGGGGCAGATACGAACTCACAGAACTGAAAGAGAACACGCCAGGACCAAGAAGTGAGTTCATTCCACCAGCAGGAGCCTGCGGCCAGGAAGGACAGGGGATGTGTTTAAGCACAGACACTGTGCATACCCAGGCTAGGATCCCATGAACCATGTCGCCTCAACACAGGCTTCTGCTGCCCCAAGTGGAAGATGGGCAACTTGAGCAAGTCACATCACCTCTGAGCCTCAATTTCCCTGTCTATAAAACAGGTATATGAAACCAATTCCAAGGGGATTTAACATGAGAATTAGGTAACATGAGCGTAAACTTTGCACACAGTAGGCAGCTCATGAATGATCCCCATTAACCATTAAAATAATGATCTCCAGGAGAGGAGTGTGTCTAACTTCCTTTTAAGTTCTGACTCTTTTTTTTTTTTTTTTGCTTTTTCTTTTTTTTGAGATGGAGTCTTGCTCTGTTGCCCAGGCTGAAGCGCAGTGGCCCGATCTGGGCTCACTGCAAGCTCCGCCTCCCGAGTTCACGCCATTCTCCTGCCTCAGCCTCCCGAGTAGCTGGGACTACAGGCGCCGGCCAACACGCCTGGCTAATTTTTTAATATTTTTAGTAGAGACGGGGTTTCACCGTGTTAGCCAGGATGGTCTCGATCTCCTGACCTCGTGATCCGCCCGCCTGGGCCTCCGAAAGTATTGGGATTACAGGCGTGAGCCACGGCGCCCGGCCCAATTCTGACTTTTAAAGTAACAACATGGACATGTCCTGCCTCTGGGTCGCTGGTTTCTGCTCTGACCTGACCCTACACCAGCCTGCTCTTGACATCCCTTTCCGGATCGTGCTTATTTCACATCGCATTCCAGGTGTAGGTTTGCTGGAGGTGACAAGCCTCTTAGTTTGGCAGAGTTCTCCGCTCCGCTATTGGTTCCTTAAATTCCCCAACGCAGTGGACCACAATAAGGATTTCACAGTTCCAATGCACTACTAAGTTCTGCGGCCCCTAAAGTGTGCTAACTTCTAGTTCCCTCCAAAGCTCCCTCCAAAGCGCCCTAACCGCTAACCCACACTACCCAGGACGCGGGTTAACCACCGTGCTCTGCTGCCTCCGAAGCTGTCCACACTTCCCCCCAAGGGTGTTAATCACTAGTCCACGCTGCTCCCGAGGAGCTCGAACCACCCGGCCCCACCGCCGCCCATGCGCGCGCGTCCCCGGGCCACAGCCAAAAGCCGCGCCCCCCACTGGCGGCGCGCGCCGCCCACCTGCACCACGCTGGGCTCCTTTTCTGACGCGGGTGCGTCGTTGAACCTGCTGGAGGGCTGCGGCGCCGGCGGATGCGGGCCGTTGCCGTAGAGGCATGAGAAGCAGGACTCGCCGTCGCAGCCCAGGTCCATGAGGAACTTGAGCAGCGACAGGCACTTCATGGCGAACATGATGGTGGCGGGGAAGGCGGTGGGATGCGTGGCGATATAGGCGTCGATGTTCGCGCCGTGGTCTAGCAGCAGCTGCATGGTGCGCAGGCAGCCGTGGCGGATGGCCACGAGCAGGGGGCTGATGACGTCGCGGTTGGGGTCAGCGCCGTGTTCCAGCAGCAGCTCGGTGGCGTACACGTTGTTGTTGACCACCGCGAAGTACAGCGCGGAGCTGCGCCGGTCCTCGTAGAGGCGCGCGCGCTCGGGCGCCAGCGGCGCGTTCACGTCGAAGCGCGCGCTCAGCAGCGCCTCCAGCACCGCATCGTTGTTGCGCTCGGCTGCCAGGTGCAGCGGACTGATGCCGCTACGGCGTACGCGCGTGCGGCTGGTCACCGGCAGCAGCATCTGCACGATCCTGCCAGGTTGAGGAGCGGGCGCGGGTGAGGAGAGGGACGGGGTGGGGCAGGCCTCGCCAGCAGGGAGCGCTCGGGAGCCAGGCCTGGCTGCTCGCCCTTACCGCGGGCTGCGGCGCGGGTCCTACCGGCAGGGGGCGCCACGGGTCAACCATTCTCACCCCATTGGGGAAGGTGGGTCAGCTGCCGTCCTTGCTTTACAGATAAGGAAACGGAGGCTCAAAGAGCTTCAGCCACCCTCCCAAAGTCACATAGCCAGTAAGGAGCAGCGCTGGGCTTCAGACCCAGAACCCTTGGCCTCCGAAGTCTGAGTTCTTAAAAACCTGTCGTACTGCACCAGGGTTTCAAGAAACTCCCACTGATTTATTTCAGGCTCTCCGCTGTTGCCCATTGCCATCACAGTTATCTGGAGGAATTGACTGGAAGGCCCCCAAATCCAATGTGGCGAAGTTTGGAACCAGACCCTGCTCTCTCTAGGGGAGGACGGACAGGGACAGCCAGATCCCAGAGCCCACTATGTGCCAGAAGGCTCCTAAAGGCTTTACAAGTGTTATTGGGTTCAATCTTTACAATAACCCCTAAAGCAAGGCTCATCATTCCCATTTTGCAGATGAGAAGATTCTTGCCCAGCCATGCAGTCAGAAGAGGGGAACCAGGGTGTGTGCCCTCCTCTGACTCCAGGGCTGAGCTATCCTACATCCCTATCTTGCTGTCCTGGGACCCCAGTGGAGCCACGAGATCCTGAGGACAAAAGGGGGCAAATGTGTTTGGCCCCAACTACTACTGCCCCAGGCCCCAACCAGCCCACTGTGACCATGAGGTCACTTACAGTCCTCTCCTGTGGGTCTCACCGCCTCCTCCCATGAAGGCTGACGCTAGCTTCTCCCAGTCTCTCTGCCTCACCTTCTGGATGTGGAGAACTTGGTCAGCCACTGCTGAAGCCTGAGCTCCCTGCAACCACCAGTTCCTCTCTTTCCTAAAACTCGAGCACTGATCTCAGCACTTTCCCTCTATTAATCTATTAAATCCTCCCAGTAGCCCTCTGAAGTGAGTACTATAATATCCTCACTTCAGAGGTGAGGAGACAGTAGCCCAGAGAAGGTATGTGACTCCTCCAAGGATACACAGCCAGTAAGTGATGGAGCCAGGATTTGAACCCAGGCAGTCTGACCCCAAAGCTACACTCTTAACAACTCCCCTACCTCTCGTGCAGCAGTCAGGGTGACAGCTAACATATCATGGGGTTTTGCAGTCTTCACAATGTGTTAACTTGCCTGCCCATTTTACTTTCACTGCAGCCCTGGGTGGGAGTGGCCGGAGCAGGCCTGTGGCCTTCTTTTTAACAGATATGGCTCAGAGAGCTGAGGTGACTAATCAGGAGTCATAAGACAACTCTGGGGACTCAATCCCAGGACTCTTGACCCCTTCTCTTGGCTCTCTTCTCCTAGACCCCTGCCACCTGCAAGAACAAGCTCCTGCCACCAATATGATTCCAGACCCTAATCCGTCCAATCCCTGCTGACGGGTGACCTCACAGCCTCCTGTGGGGCTCCAAGGCGGTGGCCATTGCAGGGGGTGGTGGGGGGTGAAGGGGAGAGAAGCAGGTGCCACCAGGCCCATTCCCACGCCTCTCGCCTCCTGGCACGCCAGCTTCCTGGAAATCTGATGCCAGTGACCTCCTGCTGGGATCTCAGTGGAAACTATTATTATTGTTAGTGATGCTGTGTTTGGCTAAAATCTGACTCTAAAACCTCAAAAGGAAATTCACACACCCAGGGAGGCTAATTGCCTCCTAATTTCTATTTGTGTAGGCACAGGAGGCCTGACTTTGCTCTGCAGAGGTGCTGGTCAAAGGCAGGCCTGGGCCTCACCCTGGATGGCAGCCACAGCCAACAAATGCTCCGCTAACAGCTGTAACGTGCCCAAGCACGGAAAAGAACAGTGAGAGGGGCTGCCCCGGGGCCGCTGGCCAGATGGGGCTGGTATCTCTGGCAGGTCACAGCTGGTCTCTGGCAATTCACGAACCAAGGGAAAGTGGCAGAAATGTGGGAACTTGAGCATTGTCTCAGTAATGCAGTGAATCATATTATTGTGGCAGGACTCTGTCAATCAGAAAGTAAACGTGTAATGCCGGACAGGCTCTGGAGACCAGTGTGTCCAGCTCTCCCATTTTACAGAGGGTAAAACTGAAGCCCAGGCTTGGGGTGAGGAACAGAGTGAGGCTGGACAGAAGGTGGGTGGTGCACAACAGCAAAATGCAGGTCTCTGGATGCCCAGGGTCAGGCCTTCTACGATGCCCCACTCCTCCCAACCATGGGAGCGGCCATGTTGGTAGCCCCACTGCACATCATCACTCCTCTGCCCAGCCCATTTTGTGGGGCAGAGGACAGACAGGAGGACAAGGGGGTGACCCCACCAAACAGTCTGACTCCCCACTTCTCCCACAGGCATGTTTTGGGATCTCAGAGTACAATTGCTCAGGCGGCACCTTATGAAGAGGAGCAAAGGTGACCATTGCCTGATAGAGCCGTAGGTATCTGGAAGGATGGCTCCCTACCCCTTCCTTGTCCCCTCCCCAATGCAGAGGCCACACCTACCAGCTTAGCTTTGCCTGTCTAGGCCCCGAGACCAGAGCAGATCCAGCTCAGGGTCATTCCAGAAAGGCCCAGTGCGGCAGTGTGGCAGGTGCTGAGCTGTCTCTGACCTTGGACCACATTCCGAATCACTGGACTCCTGTCTTGTTCCCGGGACTCACCAGTATCTGAAGCCTGACATCCTTGCCCCAGGCCCGGGCTCCCACTCCAGGATTCTAGTTTCCTCAAGGCAGCAGCCTTGCCATGCCACCTGGCCCTGGCTCTGATGTCCTTCCTGAATCTAGCCCAACAGCAGGGGAACGGGAAGAGAGCTTTGAGCCAACGCAAGCTGTGCTTAGCTAGAGAGGGGCCCAGCATGGGCAGTGGGGAAACCAGGAGGCTCAGAGTCAGAGGTGCATGGGTTACACACCAGCTCTGCTTTTCAGCACTGGGCCAGCACAGGCATGTCACTTAACCTCTCTGAAGCACACCTAAAGCAGAGGGGTAATTAATTGTAGTAATAGTGGTGATGATGATGATGATGATGGCTATAGCTACCCTTTATTGAGCTCCAGTGGGTTGCTGTGAGCACTTTACCCCTTACCTTCCTAAGTCATAATTGTGCTAATATTGCTGAGCGCTTACTATGTGCCAGGTACCATTTAAAGGGGTGCTCACATTTGTTTACTTAATTTAATCCTAGCATGACCCTCAGAGCTAAGAATTTAATCTCATTTACTCATTTACTCATAACAGGCCAGCAAGGTAGGACTGCTTACAATCCCAGGTCCAGGTTACAAAGCACAATGTAATAACCTTTCACCAAGGCTGCTTTTGAGTATAAAATGAGATCTTACGCATGAATCTGAGTGGCCTATGGTCGGCAGTGAATAAACAGTGCTCTTGGTATCTTGACCACCACAATGACTACAGCCTACTGCCCCTGCGACCCTAAACACAGAGGCATTCTGAGTCACCAGGTCACTGTGGTGTGACCTTTGTCAGTGTTCAGTGTAAATTTGGATGGAGGGCCAGGTGCGGTGGCTCACGCCTGTAATCCCAGCACTTTGGGAGGCCGTGGCGGGTGGATCACTTGAGCTCAGGAGTTCGAGACCAGCCTGGACAACATGATGAAACCCCGTCTCTACTAAAATACAAAAATTAGCCAAGTGTGGTGGTGGACACCTGTAATCCCAGCTACTTGGGAGGCTGAGGAAGGAGAATCACTTGAACCCAGGAGGAAGAGGTTGAAGTGAGCCAAGATCGTGCCACTGCACTCCAGCCTGGGTGACGAGAGAGACTTGGTCTCAAAGACAAACAAACAACAACAACAAACTGGCTGGAGGATTGACATGGGAACTGGTTGTCCACAGACGGCTCCATTGCCAACACTTCTGAGCTTCCCTGTGCCACTCTGACTTGTTTTCTATGAAGTCTTGAGCTCTGAGCCTCAGTTTCTCTTTTAACTAATGGGGATATTAACTTGCTTGTCAATGTACTTTATAAACTGCCTTTTAATTTAATGTATTAAGTGTTCTCTATTTTGCCTTATTCCAGAAAGAATTTCAACTGGCTTGCAAAGATTGATACAATACAGCAAAAGTATTATATATTGGAGTTAAAAGAGAAGGAATATTTAAAAACGAGGGAGTCAGAAGTAAGGCCCAGAACACAAGTCTGTGTTTTCTCTTGGCCACAGAAGAGGCTCTGAGATCCTGATTCTCTACTCAGGCTGCACAGTAAAATCTCCTGGGCAGCTCTTAGACACCCTGAAGCCTCAGGCACAGCCCAGACCAGTGGCAGCACCATCTTGTCAGGTGGGGCCCAGGCATCAGGGTTCCTAGTGCAGCCAAGGTTGGAAACTACTGTTTTGGGAGCTATTCTTGGGCCGTCTGCTCTGGGCTATCTCATACAGTTTCTGAATAAATCTATCTTTGGTGTTGATCTTTTATTTCATACAGTGGCTTTGCTGAACTGGAAATGAACAACAGGAAAATGTGTGTCTTGGAGGTGACTGGGACATCGGGACTTTAGGGCTCCTTTCTCAGCACACCCACATGTCACCCCCTGTGGTTAAGTGCACTGACGAGAAGACACCATCTGGCAAACAGCCCTCGGCTCCTGGTGCTGCCTTCTATGCCTGGGCCGGCCAGGCTGTGTTGACAGGTGGCAGAATGCAGAATGCCTATGGAATGTCACATCAAATCCCCGAGCAGAGGGCCTTTAATGCTGTAGGCCCAGGGAGGGAGTGATGAGCTCGGGGCTTGCTGGCCATGGGCCCTGCCCCGTGGCACAGGCTGCTGGGAACCAGGCTTTAACCCTTTGTTGGGTAGCCCTAAAGAGTGGCCCAGGCCCTCTGAGCCTTGAGGGACAGAGGGAATTGGGGCCCAAGAGTGGAGGCTGAATAATCAGGGAAATCACCCTGGGAATCTGCATGAATCCAAGGTAGGTGAGTTTAGGGGAACATCAACCATGTATACAGGCAGGACGCGCCTTGCGCTCTGATCATCCCCAAGGCCGCCTAGGGCCCATTCAGCTTCTCCTCCCACTGGGGCCAGACTGCCAGCACCTCTGGGTTCACTTGAAGGCAGCCCAGATGAAGTTCCCAGCCCTGCTGCTATCTCAAAAATCACTTCCATATCTGGCCTTGGCTTCCTTCTCTGTAAAACCAGGGCCTGAGTTAGATCAATGGCCCCTGCAGCTATGGACAGGCTGTATCTGATTTTCTCTGGGAGCTTTTCAAAGAGACAGTGGGGCTCCTTCTCTCCTGGAGATTCTGGTTCACTGGATCTGATATGGCATTTTAAAAATAGCCCAGAGGGACATGGATGTGCAGGCTAGAATTGGGGGGCAGTGGCCCAGGAGATTTCCAGAGTGCACACATTTCCCGCGTGTTCACTCTGGATCTCTCTGGGGTCAGGCTCAAGGTAAACTGTGTTTGCCCAACTCTGACTGATGCCTGATGATTTGTGGAACTGAAGAGAAAGGAGCCATCTTGCCCATGCCCACTGCCTGGCTTGAGCTGTAACTGCACAACCATGGCATGCATGCTCCCTAAGTAAGAGTGGGTGAGCGTAGAATGCCTGAGCACACACTGGGTGCAGGCGCTCTGCTAGGTGCTTTACTTCCATTCTATATCCGCCCATATCCATTATATCCATTTTACTGGTCCTCTGACAACCCCATGAGCCGGCTGTAACCATTTCCCATTTTATAAATGAGGAAAATGAGGCTCAGCAAAGTTGAACAACTTTCCCAGTGGCCTCAGCAGGGATTCACACCCAGATCTGTCAGCCTTGCGGACAGCTATGCTGTCCAGAAAAGGCCGTGTCTCCTCTGTGTATGTACTTGAGGGTGGGGAGTGGGGACGGCATCTTTGGTTGGTCTGGTGCTGGCAGCCCGCACAGAAGGTGCCGGAGCTTTAAGGGCCAGCTCTGAAGCCTTGAGTCTTCATTTCAGTCTTTGGAATGTCTCTTTTACCCCATTTCCCTCTACCTTAGTGAAGACAACAAACACGCCCCAACACACACAATCCGTGCTTCTCACTCTCCTCCCTGTCTGGAAGACTGGGGTGTGTTTTCCCAAGTGTCATCAGGGTACATGAGATGGGATTTTAAGTGAAATGTTTTTAACAATTGATCGTAAATGGATAACATACTAGTGTGATAAATATTTCCTCTTCAAAATAAATTCATTGTCAGTAAAAACATTATTTAAAGGAAAAAAATACTAAACAATGAGAGTATAGATATTTAAAATCAAGAAGAAAATCTGTGAATGGACAAAGTTTGGGAAGCACTGGCCAGCAAAAAGGGCCAGGTGCTGGGATTTAAGTCCTAGCCCTGGGGACGGGGCTTTCAAGGGGCAAGTCTCTTGACTACCAGAGTCTTAGCTTCCTGTCCCGTAAAATGAAAATCCAGGTTGACCCACATACCCACAGCACAGCGTGAGGCCCACATGAGAGGCAGATGAGTCACACTCTGGAAATGACCAAGCCCTGTCCATCCTTCAAGGGCAGCTGGAGCTCCACGACTGTGGCCCAGGCTTCCCCATGTAGCAGTGTTGCTGGGAATGTTTAAAAACTGACTCAAGCAGGGGCAGAGAAGGGGGAAAGGGCCCTGGTTTGTAGCATTTGCCAATTTCCATGCTATAAATATTCCCCCATGACCAAATTTAAGCTACCAATGTGAGGTCAACAAACACAGAGTTGGGAAGAGGTGTGCAGTAGGTTCATGAGAACTGGCACGAGCTGGCTCTAGCACACCTCTGCCTATAGCTCCGGCTCATCTCTCTCCACAGGAGCCATGCAGCTCTTCGGCATGCTCTTGCATGATGTCACTAATTCACGTATCTGTGCTTCTTCCCTTCCTCCAGATTGCTCCTTGGGAACTCAAGCCTCTCTCATCTCGCTCAGAGTATCTAGCACATAGTAATTGCTCAATAACTGCTAGTTCTTATCATTGGTGCTGTTTTTGTGTTATTGTAGGTTTTCCTTGCATGCTCGCTAATTGCCTGGGAGGTTATCTTTGCATTCCTGTACCCCCAGAAATATTCATTAGTTCAGACTCATATCTGCCCCCCCGATAGAATTCCTGTAGATGTGACCTTTGGAGCAGATGAGTACTTCCCACCTATGAGCTGTGTGACCTTGGGCAAGTCACTCAACCTCTCTGTGTCTTACTTCCTCATCTAAACGACAGAGATAATAATATCCACCTCCATGAGCTGTTAAGCAGATTAAATAAGTTTCTGATGTGAAGTTCTGGTAAGTGCTGCATAAGGGTTTGCTATTATCATTGCTGCTGCCGTTGTTATAGGCATTCACTCCATGCTTGCTAACTTGCTAAGGGGTTTCCCTCTTTTCCATGAGAAAGGTGATGTCCATTCTGACCTCTCCAGCTATTTGGGTGGGACATTCAGGGCAGGCCCACCCCTCCCATCCACTACTCCCATTGTGGGTATCCGGAGAGCTGCCTGGGTGCTGGCAGATCCCGGGCTGACCTGTAGTTGCCCTTCTTGGAGGCGATGTGCAGTGGGAGCAAGCCGTCCTTGTTGGTCTTGTTGGCGTCGGCACCCTGTAACAGTAGAAATTCCACCACGTCCTCATGCTCATTCTTGCAGGCCTCGTAGAGGGCAGACGCGCTGTCGCTGGCCTGTGTGTTGATGTCAGCACCTGGGGAAGGAGAAGCAGATCACCAAGTGACCAAGTGACCAGGAAGTTGCTGTACTCCGTGTAGCGCCACCGCGTGGTGGGCCTGCAGTGCTAACCACGGTAGTTCGTCGGATCTTTAACAACGACCCTTAGGAAGGAGGAGTCTACCCGGGGCCACCCCCAGCTTCTTTCAACAACATCAAGACCCAGGGGCCTGGACAGGCGCAGTGGCTCACGCCTGTAATCCCAGCACTTTGGGAGACCGAGGCAGGCACATCACCTGAAGTCAGGAGTTCAAGACCAGCCTGGCCAATGTGGTGAAACCCTGTCTTTATTAAAAATACAAAAATTAGCTGGGTATGGTAGTGGGCACCTATAATCCCAGCTACTCAGGAGGCTGAGGCAGGAGAATCTCTTGAACCCAGGAGGTGGAGGCTGCAGTGAGCCAAGACTGTGCCATTGCACTTCAGCCTGGGCCGTTGCACTCCAGCCTGGGCAACAAGAGTGAAACTCCATCTGGAAAAAAAAAAAAAATCCAGGGGCCTGCCAGCCCGAACAGAGACCTCCGAGAGGATACAAGCAGCCATGATGATGCTGGCGTTTCCCGAGCACCTACTCCGTGCTGAGCATTGTGCTTTCCACAGACTATATCTGAATTCACAGTGGGTGGTCACCCTGTGAGGTCAGTACTGCTCTTATCTCCAGATTACAGACGGGGGCAGTGAAGCACAGAACACCTAGACCACTTGTCTCAGACCTCCCAGCTCATAAAGATGGAGCCAAACTTGAACCCAGATGGTCTGATGGCAGAGGCCATGGTGGATGTACTGATGGTAGAGGCCATGCTCTTAACCCTCACTCCACGTGAGAGGCCCTGGGCTCTGCCCTGAGAGAGGCCTCACAGGTCTAGGACAGCACAGAACCCCTAATAAAGGAAAATCCCCAAAACGTTATTAATTGCAATTTGCTATTAATATTGCTATTATTATTGCTAATATTGCCATGCTATTAATATTGATCGTTCTTGCTATCAATAACTTCTAGCTCTTATCATTAGTGCTCTTTGTGGGAAGTATTCCCTGCATGCTCGCTAACTGCTAATTCTCTGCCTTTCACTTCAAGGAATAAGAGAATTACTTTCTGTCTCCTCCCAAGAAAATACTAGACCAGGTGCAGTGACTCACACTTGTAATCCCAGCACTTTGGGAGGCCAAGGTGGGAGGATCACTTGAGCCCAGGAGTTCAAGACTAGCCTGGGTAACCTAATGAGACTCTGTTTGTTCTCTACACCTACTGAGTAGCCCCTGACCAGGCATGGTGGTGCATGCCTGTAGTTCCAGCTACTTGGAAGGCTGACGTGTGAGGGGAGGATTACTTGAGCCTGGAAGGTTGATCTAGGCTGCAGTGAGCCGAGATCACACCACTGCACTCCAGCCTGGGAAACAAAGTGAGACCCTGTCCCCAAAACCAAAACAAAAACAAACAAAACCCAGAAAACATTAATCCATGCTGCTAGGAGGAGGAATCAGGTCTGGTGACAATCTGCTTTCAGCTTAATCTTCTACACCTGCTTCATTTCCTGGGGGGTGAGGGAGAGAACCGATGTGCACACAGCTTTCTCTGCACCAAGAGAGTTCAGCAGTCCTTCCTTGTTCTGGAAGGACATGGAACTAAGATGCTGGAAGATGTCAGTTGGACTAAAATCAAAAGCGTCTGCTAACCGCAGGTCATCTCTCTAAGCATGTTGCTATCTCAGGCTTTCTGGTAATTTCTTATTTTTGATGATGGTGTGATCAGTTTCTGGTCTAGTGGAAAGAGCACAGGCTTTGGCACCAGATGAGAATCACTTGAGGCATCTGTTTCATGGCTCACAAGCTCTGCAGTCTCAGAAAGCCTTAAGGAGCCTCAGTTTTCTCATCTGTTGACCAGGAATAATAGTACCTACCCCTTGGGATTACTGCAGGGCGTAAACAAAATAATGTAAGCACATTTCTCAGCTCTGTGCCTGCCACAGGGAAGCTGCTCAGCAAATGCCAGTTGCTCAGAATAGAAGGAGCTGGGCAGAGGGCTTCGTTCTGCCTCTGGCCTGAGGGAGAGCCAGTGAGCCGACCTCACCCTCTGCTGGGCTCTCAGAGGCAGGTGCCCTGGAGAGCCTGGACCCCACCAGCAAAGCCGCGTGCTCACACAAGACAAATATTTGGGTTGGAAAATAGACTCAGCCCACAAAGTGAACAGACCCTGACTCAGAGTGTCGGCGGGAGACCTGGACAGATGTTTGGAGTTAGTGAGGTCACCCTTGCCCGCTGAGCGTGCTGTCCTTCACCAGGACTCCCGGCCTGGGCTCCCAGGACCCTGCCTGTGCCCCTTTGTTCTTACGCTGGGCAGCCCAGATTTGTTCCTGGCTGCAGGGAAGGGCCTGCCTCTATGTTCCCCACTGCTTGGGCATGTGCTGAGTGCATGGATGCTTACCTGGGCAGAGTCCCATGCTGCTGACTCTCACAGGCTAAGGTGGCTGGTAGACCACAAAGCGTGTGCAGTTTGGAGTCAGATGGCAGTGGGCCAGCATCCAGGCTCGGACTGTGACCAATTAGTTAACCTCTCTGAACCTCAGTCTCTTCATCTATAAAATGGGACGAGCACACTACCTACCATATGGGGCTATGGGGAAAGCTCCATGGACCCAGTCTGGGTTCACACTTAGCAAGTCCTCAACAGATTACTACAGTTCAGCCTCCGTGTCTGGATTACCTCTGGCTTCTCTGTTGCTAGAGAGAGAAGGTTACTTCCCATGGAGAGAGAAAAGAAATCAAAGGCGTTCTTGGGGAAGATGAGGATATAATATTCTGAAACCAAAAGCAAGTCTGCCATGTCTCGGGGTCTTCTGCTACTGGGCCATCATAATGCAGGCCGTATTGTGTTATTTTCTCCCATTAAGATATTTCACAGGCAAAGAGGGCAAAGACCTGGATTCAAGTCCCAACTCTGCCACTAATTTGCTGTGTGACCTTGGACAAATCACTTTCCCATCCTGGTCCTTGAGTTCATCACCCATAAAAGGAGGAGGTGATCTAAATGTTGCCTGAGGTTCATTCTGGCCCTGAAGTGTGATGTGGTGGAAACAGAAGCGGTTGGGGTGTCAGGAGACCAAGAGTCTAGCTAGTTCTACAACTAATTTGCTATAGGACTGTAGATGAGTCACTTCCTCTCTGTGTGCCTCAGACTCCTCGTTTGTAAAATGAAAATGTTGGACTAGATTATAAATGGCAAATAGGTGATTCGTGGGCCACACCCCCATATTTGTGCTAGTGGCAGATGTCACTAGTGGATTCCGACGCTCTTCCCACTGAGCCTGGACACAGCCTTGGGATCTTTCTCAACACAGTACTCTAGAAGGAAACTCACTCCATCAGTGTGCCCACAAGATGACCCCTAACTCGCCTTCCCTTAGAGCTGACCTCTGACATCCTTCCCGTGTGCCCTTTGGGGACTCTATGACCTAGGGACCCTTGGCCACTCACCGTACTTGGCTAAGAACCTCAGGGCGTCCAGCTGCCCACTCTGGGCGGCCACGAACAAGGGGGTGATGCCGTAGGCATTCTTGGATTCCACCTTGGCTCCTCCGTTCACCAGGATCTCCATGACCTCCAGGTCATTGCGAGACACAGACTCGTGCAGAGCGGTCCAGCCGCGGTTGCAGCGGTGGTTGGTGTCTGCGTTGTGCTGCACCAGAATCTTCACCGCCTCCGCGTTCTTGCGCTCACAGGCTGTGCTCAGGGGGAAGCAGGGATGGTCAGCAGGGCCTGGCAGGAACTGGCCAGCAGAGATTGCTTTCATTCACCTGTCCATTCACTCATCCACTCATTCAGTTTTCCACTGCATGTGTATTAAGTTCCAATCTGTGCACTGAACCTGGGATAGACGACTAAAAGTAATACTGATACTAATATTAGCAAGAATACTTGTTGATTCATATATATAGTACTGGTTCTATGCCAGGTTCTGTTCTAAGCACATTTTACAGGATTAACTAATGTAATCCTCCCAAATTCCCTTAAAGGATGTAGTGATGTTATCCCCTTTCACAGATAAGGAAAGTGAGGCACAGAGAGGGTAAGTGACTTGCCCAAAGTCACACAGATACTAAGTGGCAGAACTGGAATTCAAACCCAGGTAGTCAGGCTGAAGGTCTCTGTCCCCTGGGATGTCCCAGGATGTCCCTATCATTTCCCCTTCCAATGGTACCTGCCTCAGTCTTCCACATTACCAACACTGGGAGAGTCTTTCTAGATGAGGAGTTGACAGTGTCATCGTCCTACTGAACTTCCCCCTGCTCCAGCAAAGGCTACTAATTTAGTTCAGGGTAAAATGCAGGTTGTGAGTACAGCTCTGCAAGTCTTTCCTGACCCACTCTAACCTCCTTTATAAGCCTCATCTCTCTCTAGACCCCAAACGTACCCTTGGCTCTGGCCCCAGAGTTCTCACCAGGAGCTGCAGGTGGTATTGGAGTCACCTGGGCACTTGTCCAAATTAACCAGCCCTGGAAGCTTCTCTGTGTGTCAGTGGGAGGAGGAGTGAGGAATGGGTCAGGGAGACTGGTAGCAGCAGGAGGAGGGCTGCATGTGTACTGTTTCAAACAGGACCATAGAACAAGCCTTCTACCTCTCTAAGCCTTGATTTTCTCACCTGTAAAATGGAGAGAATAAAACCTTCTCGAGTGGATGCTATGGGAGTGAGACTGTGTGTAAGGCATGAGCATGGTGCTTGACACATAGTAGGTGTGCTTGCTAGACCAGGGCCAAGCTCTGGCTGTGGGCTGCCCAGCTTCCTGGGCGCTCCCTGTGGACAGCTGAGGTTCCAGGTGACAGCCATGGTGCCCTGGCAGGCACGGATTCCAGGGAAGACACTTCCACAGTGGGTCTGCAGTGGATCCAAAGACCTACTAGTCAGTTCCTGCTGCCCAAGCTGTTCCAAGCACTGGATAGCAGACACATGGGAAATCAAGGATATCTGTAATTTTTCCAAGTACAAAGGCCTGGTCATTTTTGCAATACCCCAGCTGATTGCTTCAGCATGTAGGCATGGACAGGATGCTTTAGAATGAAGTGGTTGAGTGCAGTGTGACATCCACCTCCCTGAGTTTAAACCACTGGGGTACCCCTCACTAGCTGTGTGATCCTGGGCAACTCATTTCATGTCTCGGTGCCTTAGGTCCTCATCTGTGAAAGGGGATACTGGCAGTGCCTACCTCATATGTAGATGGACATGAGGGTTCCGTAAGAGAACAGTGCCTGGCATATACTAAACACCCGATCAATGCTAGCTGTTGTGATTATTTAGATTTTGACCCTGGTACTGCTAGGGCAGCCAACCAATGTCCGTGGATGATGTACTGAGTAAGCCAGGAGGCCTTGCTTTTCTTAAACAAATGTCCCAGAGGTACATGCTCTTGCATACCTTCATGCCTTTGCCTGTGCGGTTCCCCCTGCTTGGCCAGTGGGTAATTCCTCCTCTGAGGTTCAGCTCAGGCACCCCTCCCCTGGGTGCCCCTCCCCCATGCTCCCACAATACCCCCTGCCAAGCTCTTCACTGCTGTCTGTGTGTGGGTGCCGACTGGGCTGGGAGGGTGCACAGGTTGGACTATAGTTTTTCAGCTCCGAGCCCTTAGTGTCCCTCAGCATCCTGGCCCATGGGAGGCAGTTGGAAAATGTTGGTAAAATACATGCAGGAATGAATGATTCAGTTACATAAATTGTGAATTTGAGCAGGGCCACATTGGGGGTTATGCACTTATGGGAGCAACATTCCCTGTAGCCCACCCACCTTCTGGATTCTTCCTCAGGAAAGCCCACTCCGGGATGGGGACCTCACCTTTGTAGAGCGGTGTCTCCCGGGATTTGTTAGAGATGTCCGGCTCTGCCCCTGCCTGGAGAAGTGACAGGAGACAGTCCAGGTGGCCCCTGCACGTTGCCAAGTAAACGGCTGTTTCCTCCTGCAGGGTGCGCTGGTCGATGGTCCCTGGGTACGCTAGGGAGGGCCCACCGGGAAATTCATGTAGGAAGAAGATACTCGGCCCCGCGACACAGAGGCTTTCCAGATCGCCTCCCAATTTCAAGAACAATGTGTGACATCCTCTGAAATTTACCAACTACAGACTGCATTCATCTGGCCCTTTCACAGGGCCATTTTAGCTTCCTGGTTGTACAAGTCCATGCTCAGATGCCATGTCCTCTGAGAAGCCTTCCCTAATTGAGCCCCTCCCTCTTCGAATACTCCTGTCCTTCCCTCGAACTCACACCAGTCATTGCTGGAAACCCGCTGTTACATGCTGTAGTTTCTTGGAGTGTGGGGGACCGTTTGGGGTCTGTGCTGCTTCAGGGCAGAGGTGACACCTGCCTGCAGGAGTTGTCCTTCTGAGCCTGGCTCAGCAGGAAGACAGGGCTCAGAGAGGAGGCATGGCTGGCCCAGGGCCCCACAGCAGGTGGGGGATAGCCTTGGCCGGGTACAGGCACAGCTGCAGTATTTTTCACACCAAATCAGCCCCTGGGACATTCTGGAACAAGTTGGCAGCAGCTCTCCTAAAAGTCAGCCCTCCCTCATTCCTTTTCTAGGAATTAGGCTCTCCTGTCCTCAGAGGCCTGGAGAGGTGGCAGCAGGGGGTATCTGTCGGGGGGTGGAGACAACTCATTTCCCCTCTCCTAACTCTGTGACTAACTGACAAACGAAGGTGACAGCCTTGCCTGCCCTTCTCACCAAGGTGGTTGTGGGCAAAGAACATGAAGCCCCAGGAGCAGCAGCCCTTCCCCCAGTCCCTTTCCCACCTCTTGCCACATCCAGAGCCCAACCCTCACCTCGCTGCAGGACCTTCAGGCAGCCTAGCTGGCCATAGTATGCGGCCTCGTGCAGTGGTAGCCAGCCCTCCTTGTTGGGCTCTGCGAGATTCTTCCCTTCCTTGATCATGGTCTTCAAGGCCTCTTCATCGCCGTTCTTGATGGCCTTTATCAAGGGATCCACAGGCCTGCGAAAGCAAGGAGTGGGTCAGTCCTCAAGGTCAGGCCGAGGCCAGACCAAGGGTCCTCTCTCCCAGGGAGTGCTGGCAGTGGGGTCACTTGGTCCTCGTCCCCGCTGGTTCTAGGATGAGCACTCAGCCCCCTGCAGCCCAGTGGCTGCAAGAGGACTGGGGGACCCCTTAATCCCTGTGGCTTTCCATGGCTGCAGTGAATGTCATGCCAAGATCATTTTTACCAAGAGGATTCAGGCACACAGTGCCAGCCTCCTAAGGGGTGGCTAACCACCCACATGCCAGGCACTTGTGATAATTAAATGCTTTCCCTGAGTATAGCGCTCTAACGTTTACCAGGCATTCCCACCTCGGGGGCCCCTCTTAACCCTGAGCATCTCTTTGGGGTCTTCCGACTCCTCTCCTTGCCCCGTCACTTATTCCCACTCCCAGTACATCCAGCTGCAGAAAAAAAAAATTTACTGGAAGGATTAATAAATTCGAAGCCTTCACAATTTAAAACTTTTGAATGTCAAAAAGACTTCAGGGCTAAAGTGAAGCCGTTCCTTGCTTGGCTTGTTAAAGTCCCTTTGTTCATTCATTGCTTCCTTCCTTCCTTCATTCATTCACTGAGCTCCCTGCCCCATCCTTGGAGAGTCCATGAGAACCACGATGGCTATGGCTCTCAGATCCACTTTTGGGGAGGGTTCTGCATCAATAGTCCCATTTCCCAGATGCAGAAGGTGAGGCTGGAGGCAAGCCTCATTTCCAGCACCCCCACACCATGCTGGGCTAGGATGGGCTCGGGGGGTCTCTGCCACCAGCCCCTGCACCCTCCCAGCCACTTCCTCCAGCGTGAGCAGCACGTCTTCCTGCTCTCAGGCTCTCTGGTTATTAATAGTATCAGCGCACAGATGCCGGTGAAGCAACAGACCCAGCAAGGACGATGGGAAACTGACCAGATAAGTCCTGAAGTCCCCATCAACACCGTCACTGTCACCTTGACGAGTTCCACTTAGGAGCAGCCAGAGCAGCCCCTGTCAGCATCAGGAAAAGCCCAGTGCGGGTATGTGCCCCCCTTTTCCTGGAGGGTCTCCAATGGGACCCCAGCTGAAGTGGAAGGGAGGAGGGCTGGCTTTTCTCGTGGCCTTGGCAAGCAGGGTGCGGTGCAGTGTCGTGAGAACACTTTCAGGACCTGCCGCCCAGCTTAGGTCTCTCCAACTGTGATGCAAGAACCCTGGAGCTCTTAGCCCACACATTCACAGCTTCTCTGTGACCTCAGACAAAGTCTCCACCCTGTGGGTGGGGGAGGGTGCTGGGGGTGTCAGGCCATCAGAAAGTAATAAGCTGGACGGGACCCTAGAGGTCAGGTTGCTGTGTCCTACAGAGAAGGGAGACTCAGAGGAGCCAGCGACTCTCAGGCAGTCACGTGGGAGGTGGCAGTAGCTGAGACCGGCACTGGGTTTCCCTTTTCCAGATTGTCAACCACTCCACACACCCACCACACCAAGGAAGTGGAGGGCGGCAGGATTTGAAAAAGGCTGGGAAGGAGAAAGAAAATACTGACCAATTGCCTCCTCCCTTCTCTACAATGTAACTGAGTGAGGAAATGCAGTTCCAGTGATGGGGCCCCCTCTTTTGCTTTTGGCTGCTTCCGGGGTCACTATTCCAGCGGCACAGAGAGGGGAGGGAGGCAGAATTATTTTCTAAGGAACCCATTAGCCCTGCCCCTGGTGCCAGGCAAACAGAACCCCTGCAGCTTAGATTATTTCTGGATTTTAGCACCTGGCACTTCACAAAGAAGGACAACAAAACAAAACAAAGGCTGTGGGTGTGGGCATTTTGGATGGACCCAGACTGATGGCATGGAGGAAAGTGAGACTGGGACAAACAGAAGGGTGCAGCCAACTCATCAAGTTCAACTCCAAGCTCTTCTGGGCCTCTGGGGTGCTAAGGCCATCTTCCCAATTTCCCTCGTGCTGGGTCCCCAGTTTCAGAGCCCCATGGGGCTCCTCCAGCACTCTGGTCCCATGCTGGGGGCATCTGAGGGAGGATCACCAGCATACCTGGCTGGCAGTTCCTTGAGGACCAAAGTCTGTGGCCACCAAGCCCAGCTCAGCAGGAGCAGCTGGGCCCCAAGGGGACGCCCCTAGAAGGGGCTTGCATGGCAGGTGCCTCCATAGTGCCCTCTGCCCTCCTGGGGGCTGTGGGCCTGCTTCCCACCCTCCCTGCCATCCCCATTAGGGGAGTCGACTTGGATGGTCCTGGGGCCAGACAGGAGTCACTTACGCCAGCTGGGAGGTCTGGAACAAGCTGCTGCTGTATTTCTGCATGACCCCTTGGAACAAGCCCATCGGGGCCCGGGCTGGCGAGCTCTCAGGAGGTGCAGTGGACCTGGAGGGTGCAGAGCAGGAGTGAAAGAGGGAAAAGTACTCTGTATAGGAGAAGCGGGTCATGGCTTCAGGCAGGAACGAGGATGGAGGGAGAGCCGGGGAGAGACTGACTGACAGACAGACACAGGGCTCTGAACCAAAGCAGATGGCCGGGTCCTCTCTGTGTGCTGGACACAGCTGCTGTGTCTCTGGATTATTTTTGGCCCTTGGAGGAAGCCCTGGGAGATTTAAATGACCATATAAGACAACAATGAGGTTAACCTCACTCCACCCCCTGGTCCCCCTCCCCAGCCAACCACGAGAGAGGCAGATAGGAAGCAAGGTGACATTCTTCACCCAGGAGGATGTGAGCCATGGACGGCAGGTCGGCAGGTCCCCGGATGAAAGGGCCTCAGGCTCACCGCTGGCCAGGCAGATGCCTGCAGGGCTGGATGAGAGATTCATGGGGAAGCAGAGGATAGGGGAGCAAAGCTGAGAAACCAAGCTGTGCCTCTGCCCCCCACGCCCACCTGCCGGCCTCTCATTAGGGGATCTTGTCCCAGGGGTGGGAGCAGACGCTATAGTAACCTCTATAGTGTTACTGTAGGATGCACGAGGAAGGGTGTCAGAACCAGGGCTGCAGTCAGGCAGACACAGGTTCACATCCAGGCTCTGGCACTCCTTGGCTGTGTGACATGGGACAGGTTGACCTTCTCTGTGCCTTAGTCCCCCCATCTGCAAGGTGGCATGAAAAGAGCCTGTGCTCGATGGCCGGTGAGGCCTGAGTAAGCGAATTGTGTGAGGAGCTTAGTGGAGTGTAAGGCACAGAGGGTGTTCCACACGTGCTAACTATTCATTTTGTCATCATTTGGCCTCTATGGCCTCAGTTTTCCCACCCCACCAGGCTCTGTGAGAGTGGAAGGAGGTGGGATGGCCACTCCACAAATCTGAGTTGGCCTGAGGTTGTCGTGAAAACAGGGTATGTGGCCCCTACTGACCCCACCCCCAGTAGGTCAGGCCTGGCGCTCTCGACACCCTAGTGGCCCTGGCCTTTCACCACACTCTTCTGGAGGGGACTGGGGGGGACTCTGCTGCTAGTGACTCACAGCCTGCGGGGCATGGGGTAATTATGACCCTGAGAAGCATGCACACTCTTTCTGGCCGGGCCAGAGCCTACAGATTCTGTGGGTACCCCGGCAAGGCCAGGGTGTGGTAGAGAGGAGCAAGGGTAGCGGGAGGAGGGGAACCTGCTCACCCCTCTGCTTCACCCTCTCAGGGCTGGCTGCAGGCCTGGCTGCCTTCCTCATCCTCGCCACCGTCACTTCCTCCCGCCTTCCTTCTCCCATCCCCTGCTCCTGGCCTTCTACTGACCCACACTGGGGCACGTGCCCTCATTTATCCGCATCCATCGACCGTAGATGGGGGTGCCTTTTACAGATGAGGACACGGAGGCTGTGAGAGGGGACGTAACTGCGCAGGGTCACCTGCAGCGGGGCAGCATGGAGCAGAGGTTCAGACTGCCACTGTCTGCCCAGCTCCTGATGACACTCTGTCCTCTGAAAGCCTGGCCTCTTCCTGCCTTTTCATCCTTTCTCTAGCTCTCCGACCTCCACATTGACTGGCCCTGCGACTTTGAACAAGCCCCATCCCCTCTCCGTGCCTCAGTTTCCTTATTTGCAAAATGGAAAAGTGGGACCAGGACCAGACTGGGGGTGTCCTCACTACTTCTGTAGCGACCAACAGATCCCAGAGCCAGGGCCCCTCCTTAGCCCTAACAGCTGCTGGGTTCAGTGTCCTCTGCATTAGTGCCTGGTCCTGAGAAGGAGAGAGAGCCGGGCAGGTGGAGGCAGCCTGGGGCCAGGCTCACCTCGGTTATCTCCAGCCCTATCGTCTTGATAAGGCCCTGGGCTTCCACCTCCCAGGATCCTTGGGTCGTGGCCACCCTCATGCTTAGTGCATGCGTGGCCTCTGATTACCTGCCATTGGTAGAATGTTTTTAGCAGGATAATAAAGCACTGGGAAAAAGCCCACTGCACCGTCCTAAAGACCTGTCTCTGCATAGTAATAGCAGCAGCAGTGGTGGCCGGGATGTTGAGGCTGATGGACGTGGAGGGAGATGGTGATGATGACAATTTCTGACAACTGTGCAGGGCAAATGTTCACGAAGGCATACTGAGCCTCTCCTCATTTCCATCCTCCTGCCACCATTGATGGAAGAGTGGGTGTGCTGTTCCCCTTTTGCAGATGAGGAAACAGACAAACTGAGTTGCATTCAACAAAGATTTCCCAGCTCTGGCTCAGTCCCAGAGCCCAGCTCTGCGTAGCCATGCAGCTCATTAAGATATATCTTTCTGTGGATCCTGAGGATGTTTGGAAGCCAGCAGGGAGGGAGACAAGGCCACACACAGCCATAGAGTCACGGAGGACAGGGTGAGATCGAGGCAGAAGGGCTCATTCTGGGAGCACTGAGATTGGGGTGCGTCCACTGGCTTTGGGGCTGGCGACTGCTCAGAGTTACTGAGCTGTGAGTCTCAGGGCTGGATGGGGAGCCAGAGCCCCTGGCTGGGTTTCATGCGCTTGCCAATCGAGGCTGGAGGCCCCATTTCGCCTCGGGTCCCAAGCAGGGGAATTACCAACAGAGCAAACCTCCTGGGCTGAGTCATCAGAGGCGAGATGAGCCTGGCCTCGGCAGGATGTGGGTACAGGTCATGCCCTGGAAGAGCCCCAGGTAGGGCCTCTGTCCTTTGCGTGTCACTGGGCAGGTTCTGGGGAGAGTGTGTCACCATCACCTGACCCTGGAGTCCAGCTTGTCATGAATTCAGACACAGTCAGGCTCAGTGAGAGCAGAGAATGGACTGGGAGGACAGTGCTCCTAGTTGCCAGGTGAGTCAACGGATGGCTGCTCTGTCTGAGTTAGTAAGAAGCCCAGGTCAGCCTCAGGGAGGCAGCGATTGGGCTGGGCCTGGCTGAATGCAGGGGCAAGTAGGCACCTTAATAGAGGAGGAAGCTAACAAAATCGAGATTCCACCACACACCCGCCACCAGGCCACAAGTCCACCCCACACCCGCCACTGTGCCATGAGTCTACCCCACACCCACCCCATGTCATAAGTCCACCCCACGCCCGCCACTGTGCCATGAGAGTCCACCCCATGCCTGCCACTGTGCCAAGCCCTCTGTTCTCTCACCAGAGCCTCACGGCAACCCACATCAAGCCCAGATATCAAGAGTATGATGCCTAGCACACAGGCACTGGATACATTTAAGTAAATAAAACAAACAAAAGTCTTTGAAGGATTAAAACCCCATATGGCAATCTTGGTATTGTGTGTTTGTGGACTAAGATCTCATACTCCTGGAGAGCCAGTTCCCTGCCCTCTTAGGTAGACAGAAGAGCTCATAGCATGTAACTAACCCCCACCCTGGTTCCTGCACGGTCTCTGGAATCGGCCTCCCACCCATGAGGTTTCTGTTTTTCCCTCACCCACCAGCCAGTCCATCCTTTCTGGGCTGACCAGTAAAGAATCGCATGTGGAGGAGAACATAAATTCCAAGCTGCCGTGACTCTGCCTTCCTATCCATAGTTGCGATTCATTGAGCACTTGTTATAACAGGCACATTGCGCCAAGCATCTCATTTAACTCCCCAGTCCACTTGGTGAAGGAGATGTAATTGGCTTCCTTTGCAAATGAGGGAACTGAGGCTCAAAGAGGCTTGCTTCCTCTAGTCTGCTTGACGAACTCCTATTCATCCTGCAAAGCCTACTTCCTTGACTAAGTGAATTGACCTTTTGTAGTGTCCCTCTGTAACTCAGCAAGCTGTGCTCTCCCTGCTGTGTTATCAGGTAGTCCTGGGCCTTCACCCTCATTAGGCTGTGATCTTAGGAAGAGCAGGGCCCAGCCCTGATTCACAATTTGGCATATCATAAGTGCACAGTAAGTGTGGGTAGCTTGATTTGGATTGTTTGAAGCTGTGCACACATCAGCCTCAGCCAGTTCCTGCTTCATGTTTTCTTCATTTGTCTTCTCAGAAATGCATCTTAAATAAAATGCGGAAGTTTAAAGATTATGAAGACCCAGCTTGCTGGACTCACTCTGACTGGTCCATTCATGGAAACCTTGGGCTCTGCACTTCATGGGTTCAAGGACACCACTTCTCCATGGAACAGGAAGCTAGGTCTGTCTCTTCGGGCTCCCTTAGGGGACCAAAGCTTGGCAAATGATCCTCATTTGATTCTCATCAAATTCTGTCCCTTACATTGAGGTGGGACAGAAGCAAATTGGGAAATGGTTTTCAACAGAATTCTGTTTTCTTTGGGGTACTGATCTGACTTTCATTTCTAAGATCCCAAAGACTCAGTGGACTCCATTTTGGCCACAATATAATAATGACCAATTACATTGCCAGAGCATTTTATTGGTTTCAAAGGTACTTATTTGTTTAAAAATGTTTATTAGGTAGCCACAGTGATCCAGGCTCTAAGCTGGGCTCTGGAGATTAAAAAATAAACAAATAAATAAACAATATCAGCTCAGCTCTCTGTCCCCAAGGAGGTCACAGTCTAGTTGGGAACACTCTCAGGAGGGCGTCCCAGGAAGACCCGAGAAACTTGTCTGTGAAGCAGAGGCAGTCATGAGGTTGGTGCTGGAGCACTCCGACAGGGCTGTGGAGGTCAATACCAGCTGCAAGATGTGGGAAGGCTCCAACACCCGCCTCATCGTATTTGCTTTTCACAGAAATACTGCAAGGGGAGCACAGCACATTTTCGCTGTTGCTATTTTAGAGATGAGGCCATTGGGGCTCAGATAGGGCTAGCAACTCACCTAAGGTTGCACAGCCAGTGATAGAGGAAGAATTTGAATCTCTAGACCTACTTCTCTTTCCACTCTGCTGCCTTTTCATCTATTCCTTTACTCACCCATTCACTCGTTCACAGAGAGCCATGTGGTGCCTGCCACAGGTCAGACACAGCACTTCACTGGAAGCATAGGTCAATGGCAGAAGCAGACAAATAAATAAGAATTGTAAGTCAAGGTCAGGGCACAAGGAAACAACCACGAGAGCGCGTAAGAGGTGAAAAACCAGTTGGCCTGGGACAGTGGTCAGGGCAGGACTGGCTGAGGAGGTGACGCTTAATCTCAGACCCAAAGATGAGAAGAAGCTGCCATGTGGATTGCCTGGGGACAAGGGTGACATCCTGTTGCTAAACTTGCTGTGGATTTATTTGGACAGATAAAAGTGAACAAGGACCGTCTCGGGTCCTGCACCCACAGTAATGCGTGTCTGGGTGTGACGGCACAAGTGCGTGTGTGCCGTGTGAATGTGGGGACCCTGGGCCTCTGTGAGTAGGAGACGGACATAATGAGGTCAAAACCTCACCTCAAGGTGGGGTAGGGGAAGGAAACAGAGGCCTTCACAGCATCAGCAGAGCCTGGCGAAGTGTCTGAACTTCAGAGTGGGACAGATTTTGGTTCCATGCCTGGCCCTGCTGTGGGCATGTTTTGTCGTCTGTAAAATGAACACAGAAGCATCCACTTTGGGTGGCTTTTGTAAACATTAACTGAATGAATGTGTGGCAGGCACATGGGAGGTGCTCAATGTGCATTTGTGGGGAGGAGAATTGCATTAAACATTCTATCTAAGGGCTTTTTCTTCCCACCAGGACCCAAGCCCAGCCTCCTTCCAGAAGCGAAGGTGCAGAACCGAACCTAGGAGGTTTCAGGTCACTCTTAGAGTAAGAAAATGCAGGTTGACCCTCCTCTGCTATATTGCTTGTAGGGCTGGACCTCAGATGAGGGCTGCTTGACCTGGGAGAAATGGTCTCAGTTCTCCAGGGGAGCTTTTTCCGCAGGAAGTTGAATAAATGTTCATGGTCCACTGTGGGCCTCCATTTCCTTACCCACCAGATGAAGGCAGAGTCGGGGTCTGGAGGCCAAGGGCCCACTTTGTTCTAATGTTTCCAAGCATCCCTGGGACTCCTGAGAGGGCTCTTATGCTGGGGAGAAGGCTGTAGACACCTGGGGGGACGTGCTGGCTTCATGCAGCATGCCCTATCTTTATCTGACCCCCTCCTGAGAAAGAGGAACTTGTGGTCTGTCTTTGGCTGAACCAGCCAGAACAGGAACCAGGGCTACCTTGAGCACAAGCCAAGATGAACCCAGTCCTTGGCTTCAAGTTTCTGTTTTTCAGATTGGGTTTCAGAATGGAACACCCTCGGGGGCAGCTTAGTAACCTGGAGTCTTCGTACTCTTTCCAGCTGCCCACCTTCCCTTTTAAAAGGGGCTCCTCAGCTCTGGGCCTCTGCCCAGCCAGCCTGACAGAGATGATCCAGCCTTGGTAAGGGCAAAGTCACTTAGGGGATAGGGCTGAGATGCACCATCACCCACCTTCATCCCCTGTCAACTGTGACTGCGCATCGGAAAAAGTGTTTATTGTTGTTGTTATTTGAGAAGGAAGCTGAGGTTTTGAGAGGTTAAGTGACTTGCCTGAGGTCACACAGGGAGCCAGCTGGCTGCTGTACACAATGAGATTTGTGGCCCATCAACACAATTGTCACAGCAATTCCCATGCCCTGCCATTCATGCCCAAACACACTTGACCTTGGCTGGGGGTGGTGGGGAGCAAAAGCAATTTTATGGCTTATATAGGTCTCTTCCAAATGCATTTTAAGATCAGTCACCACTCTGCTTCATCATCTCTCTAGCTCCCACCTCCTACAAAGAAGGTGTCTTCTAGATCTGCACCGTCTGATAACGTAGTCACTGGCCACGTGTGGCTGGGGAGCGCTTGAAATGTGGTGGGTCTGAATCAAGATGCGCTGAGAGTGTAAAATACACACTGGATTTCAAAGACTTGTTGGACAAAAAGAAATGGTAACAATCTCATTCATAATTTTATATTGATGGAAATACAAATATATTGGTGGAAATGGTGATATTTCAGATGTGAAATATCAATGAAAATTAATTTCACCTGTTTCTCTTTACTTTTTAATTGTAACTACTGGAACCTTTAAAATTGTATCCATGCATTGCAGTTGTGGCTGGTGTCATATTTGCATGGCGCTACTTTAGAAAGTCCTGTGACTGAGAGGATGAAGTGGTGCTGAGAGGGGGAGCCAGAAGGAGACAGGATGTGGGCAGACATCCCTTGCTCACCAGACATGTTTTTCAAGGGAGGCTGCATTGCAAGATAGGGAGCCAGGCAGCTCCGATCTCTGCAGCGTTATCTACTGGCTATGTGATCTTGGGCCTGTTTTTCAGCCCTAAGCTTCAGTTTCCACTTCTAAATGGGTCTATAATCCAGAGCCCACTGAGAGGGTCCTTAAGCGGATGAAAGGAGGCAGAATGTGTATAGCACCCACTGCAGTACCTGGCACAGCCAGAGCTCAGTAAGTTCAGATAACAAATGTAAATCAGAAAGGTGCAAAAGGCAACCTAGAGACCAGGATACCTTGGTTTTGGATTAACAGCATTCGGGATCTGCAGTCTGTGGATGTCCTGGATGGCCCCACTCCCCTCATTAGCCTCGCCTTGCTCACCTGGTCCACGGGTAGAAATGGGCAGGTTGGCGGTTGGCACATGCAGACACGGTGGCCTCAGCAGTGGTTGGGCCCCTTGTCTTGTCCGCTAGGCTCTGCTCGATGGCCATCTGCACCAGTTCCTCCTCGCTCAGGCTGCTGTACAGGCTGTACTCCTCCTGCCCAATGGTACACTGGCTGCCCCGAGTGCTGATCTGCGTGGCCATCCTCCTCCACCTCTCACCCTGGCCTCCAGAACAGACACCCAGTGGGGAGGAGGGAACAGCAAATCAGAAAACCCTGTGAGGAAACCAAAACCATCCTGGTCATGAACGGTTTTGCAGGATAGCTATGTTTACCCACAGGAAAGGGTGTGCATTTCACTGACAATAACACATTCATTTTAAAATTCATTCATTTGGTCACATGACCCACCCAACCACTTATCCATCAATATATCCATCCATCCACTCATTTCTTCATTTACCCACCAGCCCATCTCACCATCCATCCATTTATTCATCCTCCCATACATCCGTCTACCCACCGACCTATATATTATCTACCTTCCCATCCATCTACCCCTCTATCCATATATTCAACTATCCAACCACCCATTCAACTGCCCTCCATCTATCCTCCTATCCATCCATCTCTCTACTCATCTGACCATTTATCTGTCATTCTCTCATCATCACTAAGCATCATTTATCCATCCATTCATCTTTCTATCCATCCAACCATCTATCCAACTGTCCTCCCATCCCTCCATTATCCTGTCTATCCACCCAGCCATCCATTTATTCATGCATCATCACATCCACCCACCATACATTCATCCAGCCAATCATCCACTCATCCATTGTTTATTCTTCCATTCCAGATAACCTATCTATCCATGTATTTATGCATACATTAACTAAAAGGTCACTTGTCGAGCACCCACTCTGTGTCAGGCACTCTTCTAAGCACTGAGGATACAACGATGATTCCAACAGACAAAAATCCTTGCCCTCATGGAGCTTACTCAGGATTGCATACCAGTTACCAAGAGCATAGATCCTGGCATTTTTCCATTTCTTTTCACTGTGGCCAGCCTGAGAATACCAGAGATGAATCAAACACAGACCCATTACTTGAAATCACACGATCTAGTTAAAATCAGTCATTAAAATAATGTTCCATGTTAATTCCAGTAACTCTTTTCTTAAAAATGCCTCAAAGAGTAATGGACTCCAGTTAGGTGCCAACTGCTTTAAGAAAATGAAGTGGAATCAACTAAGCTTGATTTTTGTTCCGGCTGGCTGACTCACACTGTGTGGGTCAATGGTTCTTGGTCCTGGTTGAATGTTGAATCACATGGCCCTCTAAAAAATACCCTGAATACCAGTGCATTACTTTGATTTGTTCAGCAAATATTCACTCCCTTTCCCTAGAGGCAGATCTTTCCCCACCCTTCCCTATTGATATGGACCTCAAGTTTGCATGATTTGCCTTGGCCTATGAGTGCTGATGGACATGCGTCAAGAAGACACATGACAAATGTGTGCACTGGGGTTTGCTCTAGCTCCTCTGCCATCACCAAGAGAAGAGCTTCCCACTGGAGCTTGCTGCCCCTCAGCCTCGGCCCCAGAGAGAACCCACCCGGGCACCTGAGCCCAACCTCCTCAGAGGAGCCTTCTCCTTCTTCAAGGCCCAGGGAAAGTGCCCTCTTCTGGGAAGCCTACCCAAATCCTTCTGGGAAGAGGAACTTCTCCTGAGCTGTGGTCAGTAGTTCATGGGTAGACTTGACCCTGCATCCTCTTTCCAAGGCCAGCACCTTATGTGAGGAGGTCAAAGTTCACTGCATGGCTGGCCAAACAGCTCCATTTTCATAGGGTGTGGCAGATCCTGCAGATGGTCCTCCCCAGCGGCCATTTCCCCCATCTTCCCTGATAGCAGAACCTGACTTTGTCTAGGCAACAGGGTGCCCTGTCCCATGGATGAGTCATGACTGCTTCAAGCCAGGTGGGACAATCTCACCGCCTCAGCCAGTGATTAGTCCAGGGGTGGGAATATAGCCTAGTTTTATCCAAAGGGTTATAACAGAAAGTCTGCTGGGGTGGTGCTACAGAAGACTTTCCTTTCTAATAAAAGAGAGAGTAGTGAACAAAATGACTCCTTGCCCCAACCTCTGCTTTGTGTCTGGAAGACTTGATGCTTGGAGTGGCAGCAGCCATCTCGTGACCATGAGGGGGACAGTGAATGACAGGTTGATACAATGAGTTTGGCATAATGAGTAATAGTTTTTCTGGATCCCTCATTACGTTGCAGAACTGCTGAACCAATGCTGGTTCTGCCCACCCTAGCCTCTTTGTTAGGTACTGAAGATCCTTGTGGTTTAGCCAATGTTAGTTGGGTTTTCTCTTATAGACAGTTAAAATCATCTTAACAGATGGCTCTCAGGCCTGGTTGAGAGTCTTGAAAACATATCAAGGCCCTGGTTCAGCCCCGTATCAATGAACTCGAAGCCTCAGGGCTGGGACCCAGGCACCGCAATGCTAGAGGCTTCTCTGGTGATATTAGTGTGTGGCCAGGGTTGAGAACCACTGCTCAATGAGATTAATATGTCAGGTGGCCACTCTGTGGTCCACACTAAGGGAAGGAAAGGGTCATGACCTCACAATCATTTTATGCCTGATACTTGGAGTACTGTTATTTACAGCAGCAGCAGTAGTTTTACTTATTGTCAAAGGAGCCCAGGACAGGGAACTAAGGGACTTGGGTTTCTGTCCCAAGTCAGCCGTGAGCACCTCTCTTCCTCTCTTGCATCCTCATTTTTTCCATCTGTTAAATGGCAGGGTAGAGTAGAGCCTGTCCTCTGACACTCTGGTACTGGCAGGAGGTACCTGTGCAGCTGGGTGGAGCCCCATCTCCAGCTGACCCAGGTCTGTCTTCCCACCCCTTCGCTGCATCCGTGTGGCTGGGGTCCCTGCCAGGTCTGAGTTGGCCTAGGTCTGCCTTCAGAGGGGCGGGGAATGGGCTTTGCCCAGTGAGGTTTGACACCCTCCTCTTCTCTAGAGCTGGTTTGGCTTGACATACCCCACCGCCTGGTGCAAGGTAGGGGCTCAGTGCACATGGTGCTAAACTAGCAGGAAGTGCTGGTGCCCAGGACCTGGCCTGGCATCCTCGTGCCACCATCTAAAGGTGTCAGCTCAAAGCCAGGGCACAAGGGGGAAGAGCACTGCACTAAGAGTCATAGGCTGAGCTATAATCGCCATGCTAATGCCAAAGTGCTTTGTGACCTCGGCTAAGTCCCTGTCCCACTCTGGGCCTCAGTTTTCTCCTTGCAAAAGGAGGCTTTGGGGCTGGAAGGTTTCCGCAGATTTTTCAGTTCTGAAGAGTCTGCAACTCAGCGAGACGTTTGGTTTGGCTCTGTGCTATTAAACCTTAAACTCTCTGTCCCTGAGGATCCCCTATGGCCATGTCGACAAAAACACCTTAGCACTGGCCAAGGGGGAACAGAAAACCGGGGAGAGTGGAGGGATCTCGAATCTGGAGGTCAGGACCGCTAAGTCTACTTTCAGTTCTGCAACTTACTAGCTATATGACCTGAGGCAAGTCATTTCCCCTTTTCTGGGCCTCAGTTCCTTTATCAATAAAAATGGGAATGAGACAAGCTTCTTCGCTATGCTATAGAAGCATATGTGAGCTAAGATGTGTAGGCGGCTTGTAAGGGGTAACATGATTTTTTTTTTTTTTTTTTTTTTGAGACGGAGTCTCGCTCTGTCGCCCGGGCTGGAGGGCTGGAGTGCAGTGGCCGGATCTCAGCTCACTGCAAGCTCCGCCTCCCGGGTTCATGCCATTCTCCTGCCTCAGCCTCCCGAGTAGCTGGGACTACAGGCGCCAGCCACCTCGCCCGGCTAGCTTTTTGTATTTTTTAGTAGAGACAGGGTTTCACCATGTTAGCCAGGATGGTCTCGAACTCCTGACCTCGTGATCTGCCCGTCTCGGCCTCCCAAAGTGCTGGGATTACAGGCTTGAGCCACCGCGCCTGGCCAGGGGTAACATGATTTTTTAAGGAGGACCCCTCATCATCTCCAGGCAGCTGCTGACCCTGCAGCCTGGTGTGGGCCAGAGACTCATAGACAGCACGTGGCTGCAGTGGCCCTTCCCTGACCACGTGGCTTCCTGGAGGCGAAGGCAGCCAGGTAATGGTCATCCAGAATCACCAATGTTGCAGCTCATTCCAGACTCACAAGGCCCTTCCCAAGCCTCTCCCATGGGTTGACACCACTCAGAGACTTTACATTGGCCAATTATCCATGTCATTACCCTCACACAGTCCTGGAAAGTAGGAAGCTTTTTCACTGAATTAATTCCTCTACAGCCCCTCTCCTTCCAAAAGGACCTTGATGCTCCTACGTTATTGGCCCCATTTTACAGATGAGGCAGGTAAAGTTTAGAGGGGGAGGTGAGGGGTTTATAGGAGGACAGACAGTTAGAAAGCTGGGATTCAAAGCCTGATCTTCCAACCTCAAATCCAATGCTCCTTCTGGCAATTCTAGGAACACTGACCCAAGCAACTGGCACACACATGGGTTTGGAGCAGACCCACCCTCATCCAGCTGCAGCCAGCTATCCTCCCAGCTGCCCAGCACCCCCTGGCCTATATCTGTGCCCTGGGCACCACACCAGCCTCTTTGCCTGCTGCATGGAAGGTATATGCAGAAGGAGAAGGGCTTAACCTTGACAGAACCTTGGGAAGGTCTACTCCTTGGACTACCTGCTATGGGCCTGTCTCCCTAGAAACTCCAGAAACTTCTGAGGAGCAGGACTATGTCACACTCGTAACCCCAGGACCTAACCCAAGGCTGGATACACAATAGATATTTAATAAATGCTAGATGGACAGGTGAATGAATGACAGGACCACAACAGTGCTCAAACCCTTGGAAGCACAGCTGTTATGGAGTTTACTTGAGAGAAAGAGGGCCTCTGCCTTTGAGGAGGCAAATTTCCCACCCCACTGTGGACCTACATATATCTCTTGCTTTTCCCATGGAGGTCCCCAGCCTTCAAGGGTTCTTGGGTAAGTTACCCATCTTTAGTTGCCTCACGCATAAAGTGGAGATGTTAGCAAGTGTTATTATGGGGTTGGTGGTAGAGTCAAAAGGGCTCACGTGTGTGCAGGCTCAGCTGTGGGTCTGGCTGTGAGTGTGCAATGGGTCTGGCTGTTAGTAAGTGTGCAATGCACGGGCTGCTTCAGGACAGGAAACTCCCCGTCCCTGAACTGATGCAATCGTAGGCTGGTGACAATTGTCAGGGATGCTATGGTGGCATCTGCTGGGGGACAGGTGGTGCTGCTCAGCCCTAGCGTGAGAGGGAGGTTATGAAGCAGTGTGTGGAGCCAGCTTGACTGAGTTCACACCCCAGCTTTGCTGGTTGTTAGCCGGGAGAGCCCCCAGAATAGTAGTTTCTCCATCTGTAAAATGGACATGGTCAGAGCACCTATTTCTTGGGAGACGGCAATGATTCGGGTGATGCCTTGCCCCTCTTTGGACCTCAGTTTCCCCTTGTCATGAAGATGCTGCTCAGCTTGATTTCTGAGGCCTCTGCCTGGGGGTTGGGCAGCCTTCTGGGCCTAAGTCTTGGAGGGAGGCCAGCAGCCTCAAGGGACACTCTGGGAGGCTGATTGGAATCAAAAATAGCCCTTTCCCAAGGAAAGCAGGAGTCTAATAGGCCTTGCCCAGCCAAGCCAGGGGCCTGCAGAGGGAGGGGCTAGTCCAAGGCCAGTGCAGAGCAGGGGAGACCTGGCCCCCCAGGGCCTTCAAGAGTGCCTCTTCTGCCCTCTTTGCAGCACCCCAAACCTTGGTTCTTGAGGAGCCCCACCTTTCCCCAGGTGACATCTGTAAAGTGGCTGTGACAGGGTTACTTAGGTTAATCCACGTATATTACGTGGGTAAATCCACTCAGAGCAGTGCCTGGTTCATTCAGAGCCGGTGCTCTTCTAAGTTGGGCCTTAGTCTCCACATCTGTGAAATGGGAAAAGAGGCACGGAGCCTGGCAGGGCTATAGTGAGGATCAAAATCGCATTTGAAAAGTGGTCCTTTTCTTCCTAGTACCTTCCCCTCTCTACCAACCCAGGTTTGCAGGCAGCCAGGGTCTGCCCAGGAACTGGCAGTGGATGGGGTGGGTCTATGCGGTTGTTTGAGGGGCTGGGGTGGAAGGTGGTCACTCTCCAGATGTCTTAGCAGAAAACTGGGGGCTAGAGGAGGCACAGCTGGGAGGGTGGGGCCAAGAAGGAGGCTGGCAGCCATCCTCCACCACATCAAGCTCTACCAGAGGCTTGGGTCATGCCAGGGGCTTGGGTCAGGCGTGTGAGGCTGCACAAGCCACTTGGCATCCTTGGCTGTGTTTGTGGATGGAACTACTCATCAGCCTACCCTGCCCTGAAGGTGCCCTTCCAGAAACACCTCCAGCATCTCCTCTACCAGGAAGCCTCCCTGATGGCTGAGAGTCCTCTGCTGCCTCCAAGGGCCGCCTTCACATTCTACTGCTTGGACTGCCTGCTATGGGCCTGTCTCTTTAGAAAGTCCAGAAACTTCTGAGGAGCAGGACTATGTTGCACTCATGTTGTAACCCCAGGAACTAACCCAAAGCCAGGTACACAATAGGTATTGAATAAATGCTGGACAGACAGGTGAATGAACAATAGGATCATGACAGTGTTTCAAACCCTCGGAAGCACAGCTGTCATGGAGAAGTTTACTGCACAGTGGTAGATGGTAGCACGGCCCCAGTGCCCCACTGTCTATACTCAGCCCTAGCTCTGCCACCTCCTGGCCATGTGATAGGGAGCAGGTTACTCGGTGCCTCACTTTACTCATCTATAAAAGGAAGATAATAATGGCATATCGGCCTATGGAGGTGTAGTCAGGCGAAATGAGGTGATGAGGATAAATGCGGAGCACCTGGCAGGCACACAGCCGGTGGCCCCTAAAAATCTGCTCGTGTTATTCCAGAGGTCCCAAGAGGCTGCGATTCTCTGCCATGACCCCAGAAAGTGAGTGAGACAGCCTAAACCTGTTCCTGCTGGGAGGATGCTACCTGAAACTCGTGCCCAGCTGGCGGTTCTCTAGGAGGCTCCATCCAAGGGATTGGGATTCCCACAAGCTCTCTTCCATTTAACAAGACCGAGAGTGAAAGTGAAAATGAGTCCCCAGCCCAGCCTTCACGTGACAGCTGTGGTCAAAAGCTGCCGCTCTGACTGTCAGCTCCCCAGGCTGTGCGCAGAGCCTGCTGAAAGGCCCCAAGGGTCAATCATGGGGCTGGAGCTTGGGGAGGAAGGGGAGCTCCACGCCCTGCCCCGAAGCCAGCCTGGGTGGCGGATGGATTCTGCCCACTCCTTTCAAATTTCCCACTCTCCAGGAACCCTCCTGTTCCCCCGCCCTCTCTGCTCACATCATCTGCTGCCCTAGACTTTGGAAGCTTGAATTTCTGCACGAGGTGACTGCCGACAAATGACAAGAGTGGCCATTTCGTGAGCATTTAATTCATTTAACAGTGCTGGGCACAGAGCAAGTGCTGCATGAGTATTTTGGTTAGGGTTCACTTGTACCTTTTTAGTTCTTATGCAAAGCCTGCAGTTCAGAGCCACGTGTCAACCTCAGGTCACTACGTCCAACTGCAGCAGGTATGGGGAGAATCGGAACCACAACACTGTCCCTTGCAGTGAATTTCTCTCTCAGCTTTGTTTTTAGTTTGAACCACATAATAAATCTATGATAAGGGCATTCTTGTTCCTATTCGATAGATGAGGAAACTGAGGCACGCTGAGGGAGAAAGTGACAAGGAAGAGACTAGAGGCTACATCTGATTTTACACCAAGTTTTCATCCCACACAACGAATAGCAACCTCTGGATGTTTTTCAAGATTTGAGCGAAGTCCAGAATCAAACTGAAGACTGTGTGTGTGTGTGTGTGTGTGTGTGTGTGTGTGTGTGTATTCATATTCAAAAAGACTACATACACGCTACGTGTATTATATATATTATAATATACACATAATAATTTATTACATATTAATATAAAATATATAAAACATAATAATATATAATAATAATATATAAGTATATATAATATTAATATATAATCATATAATATATATTTAATATCATATTATAATATATTTAAAATACTAATATATTATATATTATAATATGTGATATAATTTATATATAAGTATACATAATTATTAATGTATAATCATATAATATATAATTAATATGATCATATATTATATATTATAATACATATACACACTCTCTATAAATGTACTCCAAAAGCTTCAGGGTCTCCCAAGTATCACATGACCCTTAGCTGAGGCAATCCTAAAACTTGGCTGCTTGGGCCAGCCTGGGGATACATGAGGAGTGGGGAATTAACCAGGCTGTTACTTGGCACCCAGGGCACTCGACCTCCTTCCTTGCAGTGCTCTCTCCTTCTGCCAAAACTTATCTTTCTGATCTGCCTCTCCCCCCAGGATCCAGAGTGGTCCTAGGAAACCCAAGGAAATGCTTCCAGCTGGGGGCCTCGGGGGTGTAGGACATTGTTCTCTCCCCTTCCCGGGTCCTATTGTTTTAAAACCTAATCAATAAAAATTAAGCTGGTGCCTGTGGGTCCTCCTCCTGTTTCCATCCAAGCCACTTTCACAGGTTGCCTCATTTTACTTTTTCAGTACCAGGGAGAAGAGTGGTCTTCCCACGGTGCAGATGAGGAGACTAAGCCCTGGAATGTATGTGGTACAGAGGTTGAGACCACGCCAGCCTGCCCCGTCTTCATCAGGCCCTCTGACACAACATTAAGGGCCATGGCAAGGAGTCAGTTCCTCTGTGACCCTAAACCTCATCCCTGTGGAGGTTTCCTCTCTGTTCTGGCTAAGAAATGGTCTGACCTTGGTAAGGAAGGGGAAATGGAATCCCAGCCACCTTGCCCTTGACCCCCATGAGTGGCCAAGTCATAGCCAGGGTGGGTCTTTGGCTGTGGGGGCAGTGCCCTCAAGCCTCCGGCTGCCCTGGGGCCTGGTGTCTAGGGCCTCACAGCTGCTAGGAGTTTGAGCCTTTGCTCGGACCCACACCATCAGCTAAGGAAAGCACCCACAAAGGCCAAGTTTACCCCTGGCCACCACCACCACTGGCTCTGTCATCTCAGACCTTTTGATGCTGATTTCAAGCTCCAGACTTTCAAGTCAGGGCCTTGTGGCTTCCAAGGCTGGGCTGGGGCTGCTGGAGGTAACTCCAGAGGTGCGCTCAGGGCTGCAGGCCCAGCTGACTCCACAAGACAGGGCTCTTCTCCCCTCTGTATGGAGTGGGGGTTTGACTGCCCCTACATCACCCTGTAGGAGGTGACAACCGGGGATTTGAACCTGTCCAAAGCTGGCTCTGCTCCCACGCCAGCAGACACTCTGTGCCCATTGTATAGAGGAGGAGACTGAGGCTCCATCTGAAATGGAGCGCCTCTTGCTGACCCAAATCTGGGTGAATCTCTCCCGCATAGTCTAAGACCCTAACGAAAAGTCTTGGTAGTTTATTTACTTATTGATGTACATTGACGATGCCACTACAAAAAGAAAGCAAGAATGATGGTGAGAGGAAGAGAGGGAAGAAGGAAAAACTCAGGAGAAACCTCCCGTTTTTATGTGGAAAGTGCCCTGTTGCAACGATGAGCATCCATTCTGCACAGGCCCAAATGCCACCACCAGCTAAGAAAAGCACCCACAAAGGCCAAGCTTCCAGTTTACTTCTTTGGGTCCCTGAGCTATTGAGTCTCCAGGCCCACGGGTCACCTTCTTCTCTACCTCCTGAGTGAAGGGCCCTTCTGCTGCCTCCTGGTGCCAGAGGCTGGCCCCTCCCCGCATCTGTGTGGCTCAGACACTCACAGCTCAGGACACAGGACTCCAGGTCCCTGACCCATATTCTGCCTGGGCTCTACAAATGCCAGGCTCTGTCATCTGTGCCAGTGACCGGAGGTGGGGGTGACGGGGTGGACGGGGCTGGTCAGTCCACCTCTGAGCCTCCCCAGCACCCCTGTCCTAGTGCAGCCCACCTAGCCCTGTTCTGTCCCTTGGGCACCCAAAGACGGTGAACCCTCACCTTGGTTCCTTAGTGGTACAACACATGGAGGTTCTGGAAGCTATAACTCCAGGCAGCAGAGCGGGAAGGCTTGGGCAGGGCAGGGGGAATCCTCCATAGCGCCCCCCTCACCTGCAGGGCTGGCTGGAAATCTTTTAAGCTAGATCTCACCCAAATCGGCGAGGTGCTTTTTCCTTTTTTTATCCTCTCTCCTCTGAGTTCCCCTGACTCCGCCTTTATTTAAATCTTTCTCTTCTCTTGTCTCTGCTTTCCTCTCTCCTTTTTTACTCCTCTATGTCCCATTCTTTTAAAAAACAGGCAGTTTAGGAATCAATTTACTTTTATTTCAGCACCACCTCCCCAAAACATTCCTCTCAACCACAAAGCTCTTAATAACTTCATTTATATTCCTGGGCATTAATTATTCCAAAAGATGGTGCTAAGGAAAGAGAACCACAGGCACAAGCCACTCCTGCGACAGCCGCCTCCTGTGGGCAGACTGACCCTCTGCAGCGAAGAAATGGAAGGACACTGGGCGGACCCAGAGATATTTTTGTGCCTCCTTTGGGAAGACTCTGGATCTAGTCTGTCCACAACATACGGGCACCTTATGATGCCTTGACTGTACCAGAGACATTTCCCGTGGGTGCACGATGGTCCTGTTTACCACTGCCACAGCACCTCGAGAGGCCACAGGACACTGTGGCTTTGAATGTGGACCTTGCAGACCAAGAGGTCAGATTCCTGACTCCAACACTTACGGCCGTCCAGCTTTAACCAAGATATTTAAGCTCTCACAACCTGTTTACAGACCTGAGAATGGGAGTAACAATCACCTGTAACTCATGGCTGCCTTGACAGAGGTCAATGAGAGAAACCTGCACACATGCTTGGGTTAGTGTTCAACGAATGCTTGCTGGTGTGGCCTGTGTTGTCACTGTAAGGTCACCGTGGGTGGATTATACAGCGTCCCCCACCCCTACCACCACAAGGCACTCATGACCCGGCCTGTTTGTGCAAGAACAGATGATGCAAACTACCATGGCGCCCAGTGGAGCCGCTGCCAGCTTCTTCTGGGGACACTGTGCAGCACATGGGCCTGCCATCAGCTGTCAGGACCCGTCCAACTGTTTTGGAAGTGCCTCCAGCATCTGCCACTGGCTGCCTCATGGTGCTTCTGCCCAGGCAGAGTTCAGGGCTGTGGCGGGGGTGCTGGCCCCAGCTGGATCTGTCTGCGCCCCTCGGAGCCCCCTCAAGCCCTCACCTCACGAAACAAGCTTATCTTTAGAAGAGCACTCCTGTCCTGTGCAGGGGCTCAGCTTCTGCCCTGCTTCAGGCCCTCCTCATTTACCTGCCCTCCCTTGGAGTCACCAGCCTCCTTGCCTGCTCATTCCAGTTCATACCCCTGGCTTCCCGAAGAGCCACCGAAGTCAAATCTCACATCCTCCAAGGGAAATGGGCCACTGAAATGAAAATGATTCCCCACCTACAGGCACCAGAAACCAAGTAATATTTCTGGGCCTCCAATTCTGGGGCCTGAGATGTGAACACACGGGTGGCAGTGTAGGTGCCTGGCTGTGTCCCGTCATATCGCGGATACTCAATGCGTGTGGCTATGTGTGTGCTGTCCTCTGCTCAAAAACTCTCAGGAAGGGTTCCAACTTCTTGCTTGGCCTGGAAGCATCTGCCTCTCCCTCTGGCCTCCCCTTCCAGCCTCACCCCCATTTTTCACATGCAGGACCCTTTGCCAGAGCCACATTTCACTTTCTACCATCACCCCAGGTCCCTTGACTTCCCTGCCTTTGCCCAAGCTGCTCCTCCAACTGGAGGTCGCTGGTTCCACCCTGAGGCATCCCACCTATCCTTTCAAAGGCCATGGCCTCCTTAAATGCGTCATGCATATGCGTGTGCACACACACGCATGGTATTCTTGCGTCCCTGCATTCCACAGCTTTGTTAGATCTCACATAAATAACATTCCTCCATTTCCTCTCCTAACCCCAAACGGTTGAAAGCAGAGCCCATGGCACCTTGGTTGCTATGGTCTCCCACAATACCATGCATGCCTAGGCACTCTGCAACAGTTACATTAAATTAACTCCCACTCATGAAAACCTCTATCTGTGCGCCTGACCTGAAAGCATTTCTGAAAGTCATTTGTCTGACAGATACTGCCCAAGACCTACACACGGACCCAACAATAGCATCATTGATAACTCCTTTTGCATTTCCATTTTTAGAAGTGCACAGCAGAGTGATATTCTGAGCAAGAGTCCTCCAGAAGAGTGGGTGAGTACGTGCAAATTGCTGAGTCTCTGTTCATTGCATCCAAAATGAAAGTCACCAGCATGCTGTACAACTCAAGAAAATACGAGAGGGAAAAGCAACATCGCAGTTTGACTACAAGAGGTTTCCAGTAAGTACTGCAGCTGAAAATCCCAGCCAGCCAAACAATCTTTTGCAAGATCTATATAAGAAAGTTGAAAGCATGCATTACCTGTTAGGCTCTGAAACAAGGGTACAATTCAGGGGTAATACAAGGGATTTTCTTGAGAGTGTCTGAATTCAGAACATGCTCCCCGAGTTTTCCTTCTGCCCTGGCCCCAAGCTTCTGGCTGCTCTGCCGGGCAGTTCTAAAACGCTGTCCTTTGAAGCAGAGAGTTTATTTTGGGGCCACCGCATGACCAACGTTGACAAGCCAAACTATAAGATGTTATGCATCTCAGATTTCCTGTTTGGAGGTTGCACCGAGGAAGCTGCGATCCTGCCTTCCGTTCCTCTGGGTGCATCGAATACAGACTCTCACTTCAGAGAGGATCCCGGAGCTTTGGCCCTCACGTGATGTCATCATTTGTGATCCTTGACATGGAGGCCATATATGGGTATGTTTCTGGAACTACCCAGGAGGGAGCCAAACAGGAGAGAGATGCAGTGGGTCAGAGACAGAGGCAGGGAAAGAGGATGAGGAGACGCAGAGTTGGGAGACAAAGAGTGAGGAGCAGGGGAGGAGGAAGAAAGGGGAAGAGGAGAAGAAAAGGCAACAAAGGAGGGAAGGCAAGACAGCAGGAAGGAAGAGGATGGAGTGAAAGAGGAGGGAAGTAGGGGAGAGAGGAGATGAAGGAGTTGATGTGAAAGGGCTTTGGAGAAATCAAGGTTCGGTGCTGAACCTGTGGCAGCATTTGGGGATACCAGGTGTCTGGCTGCTGGATACTGTGGGGTGGGGCTGGGGATACAAAGGGCCAAGGTACAAATGAGCCAACAAACAGAGAGGCATACGGGCAAGCCCTGGGCAGAGATACACAGCAGAAGGGAGCCCTTCTTCCTGGTCTAGGGAAGAATGTCCCATTTCTGGAATAGGTCGAATGTCAAAGACAACACACACACAGCCACACACACTGAGCGTCCGGGATGTCATGGGACTCAGCCAGGCACCTACGCTCCCACCTGTGTGTTCACATCTCATGCCTCAGGGTTGGGGGTCCAGAAACATGACTTGGTCTGTTCCTCTATGTGGAGAATCATTTTCATTTCAGTGGCCCATTCCCCTTGAAGGATGTGGGATTTATGACAGCCACAGCATGATTTCTCACCAATTAAAACTCAGGAAACCTCAGGATGCCTTTACATGCACTTCGAATATTCCATAAGGAAATACATCTCAATATACAAGGTGCCATGGGGTTGGGTCAAGGTTCTGGAGGTATGACTGGTGCTAAAGACAGGAGGGACACTAGTGGTCCCCAGGCAGTCCCCCAGCTTCCCTGGTACCTGCCAAGTTGCTCATCACCCCAGCTACGACAGTCTTCCCAGGCCACTGTGGTTGGGTGGCCCCTCAAAGTTAGCTCAGGTTCAGTCCCTTCCAGACCCATGTGCTACAGAGGGAGTGCAGGAGAAGGGCAGAGAAGGGGCTGTCAGATTTTTTTACTTTTGGGGGTATTTCCTCCCTGGTAGGACGTTCCAGTGGCCTCTGTGAGACAGCTCCCCGAGGCCGGGCTGCTTTCCTGGGCTCCTTGCTGGAGGCAAAACACAGGTTCCTCCGCTTCCTGCCCACCACCTGCCCCTCCCCAGTCCGACCTGGAAGGTGGGCCATAGTCACACAAGGCCCTTCCTAGGTTGCCCTCTGCCTTACCCGCTCAGTCCAGACAAAGCTCTTGTGGTCAACAGAGCCAGAGAAACTCAGACTCCAGATCCCGAGTCTTACACTTGGACTCAGCTTTAGAAAATCAAGACCCAAGTTGTGGATAAGAGTCACAGAGCACAGAAAATGCCCATGGGGCTGGGGGTGGATAGCAGAAGATGGGGGCTTGCTGGACACACTTTGATTGCAACATGAAGGCATCATCTTGCCACACTCACAACAACCTTCCAAGCATCACCGCATATGACAGATGAGGAAACCGAGGCTCAGAGAGGTTGGATGGTTTGTCTATGGTGCCACAATTCGTAAATGATGGCTTAGCTTATCTGACCCAGTTATGTCTGACACAAAGACCACTGCTTTTAGCCATAGCTATATCTCCTACGACCCAAAGGGGCAGAACAAGGAACCCCGCAAGGAGGATGGAAAAATCCCTGAAGGTCTAGGTTGCTGATAGTGGTTCCTTTGGGAAGAAGCTGCTAGAAGAGTGCCCTGGATAACTGTCCTGTAGACCAGCAGACAACATGTCCTCTGGATGAGGACTTCTGTTCCCCTGTCCCCATACCAAGGGATCCCGCATCACCGTGTCCTCTTCTCCTCTGGGCTCCTCCCATGCTCATAATTCAGCAGTGGGGTTGCAGCCAGGGCTGTCAATTCAAGCAGGAAGGACCTTTGCCGGGGTGCATCACGTAGGGATGAAAACCTCGCCCAGCCCATTCACATTCTTTTCCTCATCTGAGACGGAGGGCAGCTGTCAGGTGGACAGGCTGGGTGTGTTATCCCCAGTGTCCAGATAAGGAGATCAAGTATGCCACAGGGGATGAGCCAAGACCCCGCCTCCTTCACTGAGTCACGTTCCCATCCGAGCCTTTCCGCAGAAGGGGCCAAACCACAGGCCACTGAGAGGTATCAGAAAAGTGACCACAATCGAGGACCCCAATGCCCACTCTTAAATGGGAGAATAGGGTTTATCGTCTTACTCAACCACGACCAAGCCTTTCCCCACGTTTACTGCCCCTCCAAGTCCCTGGTAAATCCGAACTCTATCCAAAAGTACATGTGGCTTTCCCAAAGTGATGAAGTTGGAACAAAATCCGTGGGGAAACAGCAGAGTGTTTATCAAATTAAAATGAAATATACAGGGAAACAGTCACAATATGTTAAATGGAAAAGACAAAGCTTCCCTCTTTTGTGCAAGTATGCATAGAAAAATATCTAGAAGGAAATGCTTCCTGTTAATAAGCCACCTCTGTGTTTTCAAAATTTTCAGCAATTACAGTGTGGAAAAAAATGGCAATATTATTTAGGTAATTGATTGGATTTGAGTTTCTGGTTGGGCAGTAGGGCCCAGCTCTTACCAAGATGGACCATCGTTCACAAGGGTGTCCTCCTAGAGTCTATTTCAATAATTCCCTCTGTGACTGTCAACAGACAGGCCAATCCTGTCTTTGTCTTGAGTTTTGTGGACGTTTACTGGCAGCAGCAAGCTTCCTAAGACCGGGATGAGTTGAAGACCAGGGGAAAGAAAGATATTCATCAACTTACATTGGTATTGGGTTGGTGCACCAACATAATAGCTTATCTCCAAGGTGGCTGCCATCCATTCCTTCCCTTCACATGTATGCATGCATGCGTGCCTGTGCGTGGGCACACACACATGCACACACACACGCACATGCACACCCCAAACTCCACCCAAGAGGTGACTGTATTCCTTCCCTCCCCTTGAATATTGGGTGGTCTAGTGACTGATTTAACAATAGAATGCAGTGGAAATGATGTCCTGAGACTTCCAAGGCTAGGTCATGAGATGCTTTGTAGCTGCCATGTTGTGAGGAAGCCCAAGCAAGCAACACCCAGGACCCCTGGAGCATCCGGCACCAGACAGAGGGGTGAAGATGCCCTCTTGGAGGTGGATCCCCCACCTGAAGCTGCCACAGCTAATGCCACGTGGAGCAGAGACAAAACACCCACAACTTCCTGACCCACAAACCACAAGCGATGATAAAACGGTTGTTTTGTGCCACTGGGGATTGAGATAGTTTGATATGTAGTAATAGTCAACCCAGTCACCAAATATTCACTGTGGTCTCAGCTGCATGCTCCTCAGCTCTTGTGTGCTATCCATGAGCTTTTTTCTGACTTTCCACTTGTCTTTGTTTCCATTTACAAAAAGAAAAACAGATTCAAATTGATTTTTTTTTTTTTTTTTTTACCTCACTCTTTACAAAAGAATATATTCCCAAGTCATTTCCCAGTTCTTGGGTTTATCAGACCAGAAGCTTCTTTTGGCTGAAATTCTGTCTTACGGGGGTATTGTGATCCCTCTAACTGGAGGGACTCTTGGCTATCCTGATGTTCAGAGCCCTCATTTACTAGTTCAGGCCCCAAGAGGTTCTGTGACTTCTCTGACATCACCCAGCAATTTGGGAGCAGAATAATTCACACATTGAAAACCATGCCAGCAGGAACCATGCCCCATGGGATCAGACGGTGATGTGCTAAAGCACAGACCCTTCCCTGACAAAGGTGGGGACAGCGTTCAAGCACCTGACTGGAGCCTGTGGAGGGCAGGCAGTGTGACCCAGCGGAAAGAGAACTGTGCTGGGATCTGGCCCTAGCTGCTCATTAGAATCATATTACACTTACCTATGCCTGCCCCACCCCAGAGATTCTGATTTAAATCATCTGTGTCGAGGCCCAAACAGGACTAATTTCTAAAAACTTTTTATTAAAGTTCAATATACCCACAAAAAAGTACAACTTTCACAAATGTACAGCCCAGTACATTTTCACAGACTGGACACACCCAACATCTGAATCAAAAGTAGAATATTACAAGCACCCCAAGAGCTCCCCTTCCCCACAAGCCCCAGCCTCTACCGCACCACCCACCACCTCCTGCCAGGGGTGACGACTCTCCTGACTGCTAGCAGGACAGGTTCCTTTGAACTTCATGTGAATGATATCATTGTGTCTCCTTTCATTTAACAACACATTGGGAGACCTGCCCATATTGTTTCATGGAACTGGAGATTGTTATTTTAATTGCTGTGTAGTATTCCGTGCTGAATATATCACAGTTTATTCATTCTACCGTTGATGGACATCTGTGTGGTTCCCGGTTTTGGGCGATGATGAAGAGTGTAGCTATGAATATTCTAGTACATGTCTTTTGGTAAATATTCGTACTCCTTTCTCTTGGGTATACACTTAGGATGGGGATCACTGGGTCAGAGTTTAGGGCTTCGTTCAACTTGAGTGAAACTGTCACATGGCTTTCCAAAGTTGTTGTGTCAGTTTGCACTCCCATCAGCCATGCATAAGGGTTCTGGTCACTCCGTATCCTTACCAACAATTGGTAGATTCCTTTTTTTTTTTTTTAGATGGAGTCCTGCTCTGTGGCCCAGGCTGAATTGCAGTGGTGAGATCTTGGCTCACTGCAACCTCTGCCTTCCAGGTTCAAGCGATTCTCTTGCCTCGGCTTCCCAAGTAGCTAGGATTACAGGTGCCCACCACCACGCCTGGCTAATTTTTTTGTATTTTTATTAGAGACAGTGTTTCACCATGTTGGCCAGGCTGGTCTCGAACTCCTGACCTCAGGTGATCTGCACACCTCAGCCTCCCAAAGTGCTGGGATTACAGGCATGAGCCACCACACCCAACCTCCATCTTTTTTCATATTATCTATTCTGATGGGCGTCCGTGGCATCTTGTTGCAGTTTTAATCTGCATGCCCCTGATGACAAATTACAGTGAACATTTGAGCAGCCCTGGCCTCAGTGATCTCTGGAGCCTTTCCGGGGTCCCTAACTTTGCACAAGGCTCACAGGCCACCCTGGGAACAGCCCTCCAGGGAGGGTTTTTGTGGGGAAACAAAGGGAATAGAAGAGGAATAAAAATGCAGAGGCAGAAACTATGCAACTGATCAACCTGCAAGGGAATGGGAAGAAGAATGTGGCCACCATAGGAAAGCCCCAGGACTCACACCTGGCACCAATGTGGGTTTCACTCTCCCAAGCCTAAATAGAACCTGCTTCCCTTACTCTACCCCCTCACCCGGCATTATCCTCCCTGCTGACCTATTCTATGTTTATCTCCCATATGTGTGTTGCCTGTTTCTCCCATCTAGAATACTTGGTCCTTCTGTTCACTGCTGTGTGTCGGTGCCTATAGCAGTGCCTGGCACATAAGAGATGCTCATTCCCTTAACTGTTGGACATGTGTGCTCACACTCAAGCCCATGGCCCCTGGGGCAGAATTGGGAAGGGCCTTGATTCTGCCTGCCAGCCCGAGCCTGGCTGGTGGCTACAAAGACACACACACACACTTTATGTCTCTCCCTTCCAGACATCCTTCTCTGTTTATTTCAGCCTGAATGCCCAGGAATAAAGGGGTGCATGTATGTATTGGAGAGGACATTCGCAGGGCCCCATACCCAGTCGGGTCTAGGGGGAACCAAGACCAGCACATGTTTCTATGACAGGGACACCTCTTCTAGAAGGAGGGAAGGAGAGAGTGGTGGAGGAAGAGCCAACCAAGAGCCCCCTGGAGCTGAGCTGTGAGTCAGTGCCAAGTCCTGGGCGGACTCCAACCCAGCAATGGAACATCATCTGCTAAAATAAGCACCCCTGCGGTCCTGGCGTCCTGGCTCCCAGCCCTGGCTGCCTCTTGCTATCGGTTTATTTGGGTTTCAAATAACCAAGATGAAGATGGACAGACAAGAGTCTGATCCTCACCCTGGGCAGTGTTCTGAAGGGGGATGGGCAGAGGCAGACAGCAGGGCATGGGGGAAGCCAGACAGAGGCCCCAGGTCCTGGGAGGGAGAAAGGAGTGTCCATGGAAGGGGAGGAGAGGATCCAGGGAAAGAGTGAGATGTCCTCTCTTCCTTCTTCAAAATGGGCCTTTGCTCTGGAGCAATCAGGAAGCAGCCCCCAACTTACCTCCCAGTTCAGAGGGCCAAGCCAGGTCCCAGGGAGAGAAGACAGTGTTCCCCATTTATCGAGAGCAGAGCGAGGGAAGAACCCATATGCCTCTGATGGGAGAGAAGGGGCAGGGCAGCCTCCCAGCCTATGGCACTCTACATGTAGGGGGACACCCACTAGGGTGAGGCTCCATTATCCAGCAATGTCCCTTAGGGACCGGCAAAGGGCTGCCTGCAGTTGGCTCAGGGTGGCATTGGAGGCCTCCCCTCCTGTGTCTCCTGCTGTGCCCAGGCCCCACCAGGCCTAACCTTGGCCCTGTTCTCTCCAACACCCACATGCATGTAGAGGGGGGCACCAGCAGGATTTCATAAGGGTGTCACCCAAGTTAGCAGATCTGAGGAGCAAAGTCCATTGCAGGACACTGGGCTGTTTGCAGCTGGCTGGGGGTTTCCTTCAGGCAAGAGTAGCCAAGACAGAAGAGTGGGACAGAAAAAATGGGCAGAGCTATGACCTCAGCCTTCCTTGCAAGCCTCTGCTGTAAACCCCAGCCCCTCGTACAAATCTCCAGCCATCCTCGACTGGTAAGTTGTCTGATTTAGCCACTATCCCTGCCCATTTCAGCCCTTGGTAAGGACCCCTCCACCGCAGGAGCCCTGGCCTGTGAAGCCCAGGACTGTCTCTCATGAATACCTTGCCCCTGGTGGGAGTGCCTACCTGGTCCTGGGCTTCCCGCTTGGGGTGTGCTTGGCGAACCCCGTGCAGATGATGTCTTCCTTATTGAAGATGCCACCCATGTGCAATCCGAGTTAGCACCACCCCATCGTTTCCAGCCCGGGCACTGGAGTCAGATGATCCCAGTCCGTTCCTTGAATGCTGTGGGTCCCCAGCTGCAGCCCTGCAACTCTCTGGATTCAGCTTCCTCTTCTGAAAATGGGGGAGTGATGACTCTCTCATGGTTGTTAGGGGGATTAAATGAGATCCCAGGACTCAGTAGTAGATACCCACTAATCACACCTCTTCCTCCCCACCTGCCATCTTCAGGACTTGAGCTGCACTTTCCTGGAGGCCACTGGCTCTATTGTCTAGCCAAGTCACTTGGTCCCCTCCAGGGCTCAATCTCATCCTGTCTGAATCACCCTTGGGAACTCAGGGACAAAATTAAACCCTGAGTGGCCCACGGGCCCAAATTAGCTGCTGAGAAAAGGTTTTCCATGAGCTGGAGCTCTCTGCTGTCCTTTGGCTGGGGGGAAAGGCCTCTCCCACAGGAGGCTAGAGTGCAGCAGCCCAGCCTCCTTTGCCGGGGATGCTCTGTAGCTGGGTTGGACCCTACACATCCTGCTGGATGCAACAGCTCCGGGCCATGTGGGCAGAGCTGAGGTCAGACCAGTCTCCTCCAGCACTAACTGTGATTGGCAGATGGGAAGGAGGGTGCCTCATGGACATAGTCCCTGGCTCAGCCATTCTGGAGCCTGAGCTCGCAGGAAGCAAAACGATTCACCTGCTCCAGACAGGCAGCTGTTACCCATTTGGCACCTATGTGGGGGGTGGGGGGTGCCTCCAGCTGGAGGGTAACTGCTCTCAGCTTCGCCTTTCACCCTCGGACTTGCTCCCCAGGTGTACTAGTGTATTCTCACGCTTCTGTGAAGGAATACCCGACTGGGTAATTTATAAAGGAAAGAGGTTTAATTGACTCACAGTTCTGCATGGCTGGGGAGACCTCAGGAATCTTACAATCATGATGGAAGGTGAAGGAGAAGCAAAGACCCTCTTCACATGATGGCAGGAGAGAGAATGAGTGCCCAATGAAGAAAGAAGCCCTTTATAAAACAATCAAATCTCGTGAGAACTCACTCACTATCACGAGAACAGGACAGAGGAAACTGCTCCATGAGTCAATTATCTCCACCCCGTCCCTCCCAAGACACCTGGGGATTATGGGAACTACAATTCAAGATGAGAGTTGGGTGGGGACACAGCCAAACCATATCACCGGGGAATCCCAAGTGACCAGTGGTGAGCATCGCAGAGGTGTCAGCCAGACCCTTGGTGAGGAAGGCTGGCATTCTGGGTGTGAGGCGGGGCTGGGATGCAGGGTTGGGTCAAGGGTCCTGATGACCTGCGGCTGGGCCACTTCTCCTTTTCCCTGCAGGTAGGAAGGGATGGGGCAGGGAACGCCCATTTGCCAGCCCTCTCCTGGGATCTGGGCACTTGCACAGCCATCCTGCGAGGGAGGCTTTATCATCCTGATGTTACGGATGAGGAGCTGAGGCCCTCATGGGACTTGCCTGAACTCAGTGACGGTGGGATCTCCAGCCATGCAGCCTCCATCCTGCAGAGGACCGAAAGAGCAGAACAGCCAGGAATGTCAGATCTGGGAGCTCCTTGCAGTTCATGTTCCGACATCGTTTTCCTGAGGAAAGGGGAAGCGAGTCTGGAGAACAAGAGGGGCTTGTCAAGCCTTTGTAGGAGCCATGACTTCCAGAAACCCACTGAGTGCTTTTCCATAGCTTCCTCCCATGGTAATCTCATCATGCCATAGACCTTAAATTCAGGTTGTGGGGCACATTGGCAGGAACCTCACCACACTGGAGAAGGTTGAGCCCAGATGGCAGGCTGGACTTCCTCATGGGCACATTCAAGATGCCTGCTACCTCCTGGAGACTCCCAGAAATGCCTAGGGGTGAGGAGCTTGTGGTTTGCAACGGATCACAAACCTCGGGAAGGAGCCAGGGGCTTCAAGCCCAGGCAACTCGTGTGTCAATGTCATTGAGCCTCATTGTTCCCAACCACAGGAGATCAGACTGAGGGCCACTCCCAGCACAGACTTGCTGGTAATGTGACTGCCCCAGATCCCTCTTCAGAACCAAGTGGCTAAGAGCCTAGACTCTGGAGTCATCTGCCAGCTCAACCACTTGCTAGCCGTGTGACCTTGGAAAGCCTACTTAACTTCTCTGCCTTGGTTTCCTGATATACATTGCAGGGAGGAGGAGAATAATATCCATAGCTCACAGGAAGTTTGCAAAGATTAAATTATATGACATAGTACCCCCAAACATTCTGTGTATATATATGTGTATGTGTATTATATATGTATACACTCATATATATGTGTTTATATTAATATAATATATATAGTATACAATACAAGTTATATATAATTTATATATAGTATTCATATATGTATATATCCATATATGTATGTTCATATTCATATATGTATATATCCCTTAGAATAAAGACTTATAAATGTTAGAGGTTGTTATTAGCTTAAACTTGCTGACAGAGACAGAGGGGCTGGTGGTCAGCTGGAGACAGTGGTTCTTAACTGGGGACAATTCCTGAAGACATTTTGGGTTGCCACAACTTGGGGGAAAGGGGAGGATGCTCTTGGCATCTAGTAGGCAGAGGCCAGGGATGCTGCTAAACATCCTGCAATGCACCAGGCAGGACCCATGCCTGCGCCCCCCTCCCCACCCCATAGAATTAGGGCCCAAATGTCCACAGTGCCATGGGGAGGAAGCCTGGCTGAAGAGCAGGGGCAGTGGGAAGTGGCTCTTAGGGAGTGGAACTGGGCCTGGGCCAAGCTGACAAAGGGGTAGCTTTGGATTTCGGGAATAGCTGCCACCAGGAGAACTGAGCAGATTTCCAGCGCCTTGTGACTGTTATATAATGGGATGATTCACTGAATGGGGCTCGTAAGCCAGCTCTGAAGGCCACCAGCAGGGGAACACGTGGCTGTGGTTTGAGCAGCACAGAAAGAACAGCCATAGTGACCACGTGCAGGTTGGGGTCCTCCTTCAAGCAGGAAAGGGGAGCCCTGGGCAGGTCTCAGCCCTGCTTGTAGCTGGTGCATTCAGACACACACACACACACACACACACGCAGGTGGTGCTTAGCTGACAGCACACCACACACACATAGTTTACATTATTTAAGTGAAGAGGTGGATTTAACCCACCAGTTAGTACAACAGTGGACAAATGAAGCAGTCTTTTTTTGAGACAGAATCTTGCTCTGTTGCCCAGGCTGAAGTGCAGTGGTGTGATCTTGGCTCAGTGCAACCTCTGCCTCCCAGGTTCAAGCGATTCTCCTGCCTCAGCCTCCTGAGTATCTGGGATTACAGACATCTGCCACCACACCCAGCTAAATTTTGTATTTTTAGTAGAGACAGGATTTCACCATCTTGGCCAGGGTGGTCTCAAACACCTGACCTCAGGTAATCTGCCCGCCTCAGCCTCCCAAAGTGCTGAGATTACAGATGTAAGCCTCCGCACCCAGCCAAACTAGTCTTATAAAAATGTTAAGTACCTGTTGAAGTCTCCTGTTTTCTACAAATACAGCACTCCATCTCTTTCTTGGTGCACATGTGTGCAGGTGCGTGTGTAGATGCCCCAGTGTGTGCACGTATGAGCACATGTGAGACGTGTAAACTAACAACTCTGCAGGCATGTGAGGCACCTCACACATTGGAAAGAACTTGAGCCTAACCACCAGTGGGCTGCTCTTCACCCTTCTGGAAAGTTCTGACCCTGTGCAAACCTTTCCCCTCTGCAGATCCCTGAGAAACGGAGGAAGGAAGGGAGTGCACTGTGGAGCTCGTAGGAATACAGGCCCTTCCACCCTCTGAGTGCCTCTGACACCAGATGAGCAACTGGAAGTTGCTGCATCTACCAATCTTTTTTCTCTGAGAATAAAAATTCTAATCATAAGTCAATTGGAATTTAAATCAAGTGTACCTAAATATTTTCAAAAACAGAAATAAAAAATGGGATAATTATTTTGGAAGAGTTTGTGAATCCTGGGATGCAACTTCCTGTCCCACATCATTTCAAAATAATTGGTTGTTGGATAAAATTCAGCCTCTGGGCCTGGTGGCTCACATCTATAATCCTAGCACTTTGGGAGGCCGAGGCAGACAGAGTTTGAGACCAGCCTGAGCAACCTGGTGAAACTCCATCTCTACAAAAAATACAAAAATTAGCCAGGCATGGTGGCGTGCACCTGTAGTCCCAGCTACTCAGGAGGCTGAGGTGGGAGGATGACTTGAGCCCAGGAGGTGGAGGTTGCAGTGAGCTGAAATTGCACCACTGCACTCCAGCCTGGGCAACAGAGCGAGACCCTGTCTCAAAAAAAAAAAAAAAAAGAATTCAATTAACATACATGTTTGCTGCCAATCTTTGTGCACACAGATACTCTCATACACACTCGTGCACACGCATGGTCTTGTACACACCCAGTAAGGTGACCTTCCAGGAAGCTCAGGGCCCCCTGGTATGAGCTGACACTGGGTGAAGAAGGTGAGGGCATGAAAAGAAAGGGCATTTGATGTTGATATTTCTCATGGTCCAAAGTGGCCATCTCCACTTCACAGCTAAGGAGATGGAAGCACAGAGACTTCAAAACATGCTTCCAGGTTCAGTCCGTTAATGCAGGGTCCAGATTTTTCTCTTTCCTTGCCCTTTCTCCCTTACTTCCCACTTTTCCTGGTGCCACTGAAGCCGGCCACATCCCCTCCAAACTGCACTGTCATAGCTCTTGGCCTGGCTCCTGGAGAGCGTGTGACCTGGGCAGTCACATCGACAGCCAGGGCTGTGCCCCGAGGGTGGATACCCTGCAGCCCACAGGGCACTTGCCAGCCCCGGGCTCCTGGGACGAGTGCTGACTGGATGCTGGTGCATGGCCTGCCCATGGCCCTCCTGGCGGTCCAGCTGGCCTCTCTGTCTTTGCCCTGCCCTCAGGGGCTCTGGCTTTATATTTAACAACATTGCCTGGCCCAGTGGGATCAAATGTCTGCTGTGCCACATGTCCCAGGAAAGGACTGCAGAGGCCTTCAGAGGATCTCCAGGCCGCAATGCTCAGACATCTGGTTTCTGACCCAGGTGCCTGTCCAACCTGAGGGCTGCTGCATCGCCTTTTGGGAAAGGCTGGCCTGGAGAGAATGAAAGCAGGCTACAGGTGACTGCATTTTGCCAGATCTTGGTAGGGCCTCTGCGGCCTCTGTGGTCAGCCCCAGACGACTTGCACAGCCTCCTCTTCCTCACGGCTCTGCCTCTGCCCCGCCGTCTGTCCATCTGTGTCTGGCCTGTTGAACCCTTTTGGGCTTGGAATGCCCTTTCCCTTGGGCCGTGTGGGCCCTGGGAGCGGCTGGCATGGGGTTGGTGCGGGCGCTGCTCCAGCAGCCTGGCTCCCTCCCGCTTCCCTCCACTCTCTGGAGGCGGGCAGCCCCAGGTCCTCACCTGTGACGCAGGAGTCAGGACAGCAGCAGCTTCCTCACAGGCAGGAGTGAGGCTTCAAAGAGGTAACACTCCAGCAAGTCCATGACAGGGGCTGCAGGAGGTGAGTGCCCAATAAGTGGAACTATTATTATTTTCATCTTCAAGGCACAAATTAAATGCCACGAACCCTGCTAAGTGCCAGAAGCAGTGTCAGCTCCTGGAATATACACTTCCTACCCACAGGAGCTACAGCCTCAGGGAGGACAGAGTGGGAGGGAGGTGGAAAGGAGGGAGTGGGGGAGGGGAGGGGCCAGGGAGAAACGGTAGGGGGGTGGGGCATCTGGGAGGAGGAGTGAGAGGAGGGGTGGGGCCAGAGAGGAG